>NC_051157.2:82471744-82554090 GCF_013339745.2 Dermacentor silvarum
TACCAATCAATTGTATATATTTATACAATCGTATGCAATTGTATATGCAATTGTATATATATATACAATCAATGCCAGATCTAGACGCCACGAACTACCTCGTCTGGCAACCAAGGTCGGCAACAGCGACGCTGGGAGCGCGCACCGCGGGATATAAATGCCAGTCTGGTGACTCCCACTTCGGGCTCGACACCGCATCGAGAATGCCACGCTTACAGCCCCATGTTTTTGCAGGTCAGTTACCTCAGCCATGCTGCTACCATAAAAGTAGCAATTATTGCCTTTTCGCGGTGTCGTGCCCACCAGAGCTTGCCGATGTATTGAAACGACTGTCATCTTGCCTGTCTAGTGCATGTTGTACTTTGTTCGACCTTTTGTTATTGCTTGCTGGCGACGTTGAATTAAACCTGGGCCTATGTCGAAGTCTGAGGCTGACACATTTGCGCAGGCTCTGGAAAGTGTACGTGAGCTCAAAGATGGATACGCTGCTTTAGTAACTCAGCATAATGCAGTCCTCGACGAAATGAAGCAACTTAGGCTAAAGGTCGACGCGTTGGAGAAGGATCATGCCGCCCGGCTTACGGCCGGGGACAGCGCAGTACCTGCTTTTCGCGATATGTCTGAAAAACTGAAATCTGCTGAACATGAAATTAAGCGCTTAAATGCAAAGGTGGTGTCACTTGAGCAGGCAGGGGCTTCGGCAGCTGCCACTGCTCCGGCCGCACCTGCAGACACACTGCGCGGAGTGACAGATCAGCTGATGTCGATATCTTCGCGATGTGATGAAGCGGAAAACAGGATGCGTCGATCCAACCTCCTGTTCTTCGGTTTAGAAGACCATGCTAATGAGGATTGGGCAGCTTCCGAAGAGAAAATTATTAAGTTCTGTTCTGAAAAGTTACAGCTTACACTAACAGGTACACAGTTTGAACGGGTTCACAGGTTGGGTAGACATGATAAAGAAAAGTGTCGACCGATCATTGCCAAACTGACCCTTTTTAAAGAGAAGGAGCAAATCTTGTCACGTGCACGTAACCTGAAGGGAACAGCGTTTTCAATACGCGAGGATTTTTCATTAGCAACGCGACAGATTCGCAGGAAGCTAATAGAATTCGCAAAAACTCAAAATAAGCCATTTAAGCTTCTAGTAGACAAGCTGCGCATCGAAAACGTAAGCTACGTCTACGATGCAATCACTAAGACCGTTGTACGTTCACGCAGATAGCTAGAAGTAAACACACGAACATCTAGCCAGCAAAAGCTGCATCAGCCTTGCACTCCTCTATCACTAACAGTATCATTCACTAATATTAGAAGTATCCTTTCCAAACGTGACATGGTCTCATCTTACATCGATGATAGCCTTTCTGATATTCTTGTCTTCACCGAGACGTGGCTGAACGCTGACATCAATGACAGCGAAATTTTTTCTTGTGCCAACAGCTACAACATCTATCGATGTGATCGTATAGACAGAAGGGGTGGTGGTGTACTTCTGGCCATTAAAAGATCCATCACGTCATACGCCATCACTTTAAATTCTAAGATTGAAATTGTCTGGGTAGGTTGCACAATTCATTCCAGAAAAGTGTTGCTCGGCAGCTGTTATCGTGCTCCTGATTGTCATCATTCCTTCTTAGATGAGTTGCGCAGCAGCATTAGTGCTGCCATTGAAGTCTGCCAGGCTCGCACTGTGTATCTCTTCGGCGATTTTAATCTACCCTTTATTGACTGGGAGGAGCTGTCGTCTTCTTGTAAACACTCAGCTGACTTCATTAACTTAACTTTAGACTTTAATTTTGCTCAGGTTATTACTCACCCAACACGCGGTTCGAATACGCTAGACCTCATTCTGACAACTGCACCTGAAACAATTAACCACATAGACTATTTGAATGGATTTAGTGACCACAAATTGCTACAAGTAGCTCTTGCTATCCAGCCGCCATTTGCAGGAACTGAATCTAAGAAAATTAGGGATTATAATAAAGCCAACTACCATGCCATTAACACGGAACTTACTTCCTTTTCTGACAACGTGTTACTATCTTCTTTTTACAGTCGCTCAGTAGAAGAAAACTGGGTTCTTTTCAAAAATAAGATTTCGGAACTAATAGGAAAACACGTGCCTTTGATAACGATTACTAACGATAAAACGAATCCATGGTTCAACAAGTCTCTGCGCAGACTCAGAAACAGAAAGAAGCGGCTCTATAGGTCAGCGAAAAATTCATGTTCACAGTCTTCTTGGGAAACGTATGAGGAATGCCTAAAAACATATTGCCACGAAATTGCAACTGCCAAAAATAAATACTATTCCCAGGACTTACCATCACTCCTTAAATCTAATCCGAAGAAGTTCTGGAAAGTAATAAGCCCTGATTACGACGATAACTTCATTTCCTTGCATGATGAAAATAACACTCCTTTTGCCGACACTGATTGTCCATATGTTTTTAACTCATTCTTTTCATCTGTCTTTACTAGTGAAAACGACCATCTTCCCGAAATTCTCGAACGAGATTACTCATACATGGCACCCATCGATATCACAATTGAAGGCATTTCTAAAATCATACAAAATCTGAAAATGTCTTCGTCTTCTGGTATTGACGATATAAATTCTAAAATTTTAAAGAACACTATATCTGCCTCTAGTAAATCCTATTCCACATTTTTCGGCAGTCACTAAATACGGGATTGTTGCCTACTGACTGGAAGATAGCGAAAGTAGTGCCAGTCCATAAAAGTGGTAATAAAAGTTCACCTGGGAATTATCGCCCCATTTCCTTAACATGCATCTCTTGTAAGATGCTTGAGCATATCTTAGCTTCTAACATTTACACTCATTTAGAATCTAACAAATTCTTCTTTTCTAACCAGCATGGGTTTCGAAAGGGTCTTTCTTGTGAGACTCAACTTTTCGAATTTACTACCGACTTGCATTCTAACATGAATAGTAATCTACAGACAGACTGCATATTCCTTGACTTTGCGAAGGCCTTCGATCGTGTTGCTCACTGCCGCTTGATTTTAAAACTATCATCGCTAAAACTAGATTCGCTTACGCTAACATGGCTCCGTAACTTCCTAACGAACCGACAGCAATTTACTATCGCAAACAATTACACTTCATCACTTTGTTATGTTTCCTCTGGTGTTCCACAAGGAAGTGTTCTCGGCCCCTTACTTTTCCTCATCTACATTAATGACCTGCCGGACAATTTATCATCTTGTATGCGCATATTCGCTGATGACAGCATTATTTACCGTCCCATCCGCAGCAGTACTGATCATCTTGCCCTTCAACAAGACCTAGAGCGTATTGGTGAGTGGTGCAATACCTGGCAGATGACATTAAACGTTTCCAAGTGCAAACTAATCACTTTTAGTCGAAAACATCATAACTTTAGTGGCCTATACAAAATTGGTAACAGCATTGTGGAACGCGCTCAGCATTATAAGTACCTAGGCATAAACCTAACTCCTAAACTTTCCTGGTCCACACATATCACTTCTATCTGTGCTAACGCATCAAAATCATTAGGTTTTCTACGCCGTAATTTATACAATTCTCCTTCCGATGTACGTAAACTCGCGTATCTTGCTTTAATCCGTCCGCAACTCGAGTTCGCCCCCTCCATTTGGTCACCGCACCAGAAATACCTAATTAACAAGTTAGAATCTATCCAGAACAGAGCCAGTCGATTCATTACGCGTAATTACAGCTACCCATCTAGCATAACACAGATTAAACGAGGCCTTGCACTCGAGCCACTAAAAGTTCGCCGTGACATTTCCCTTTTATCACTTTTCCACAAACTCATCCACACCAGCATGATGCCATCTGTTCACCTAAATCTAGCTCATCGAACTTCACGCCGACTAAATAACAACTTTAGCTTATCACGCATGTACGGTGAAACCGACGCTTTCAACCTTTCGGCCCTTCCACGAGCGATTCGTTTGTGGAATGACCTACCAGATGATCTCGCATCAGAGCGGGATCACGCAAAGTTCTTAAGGAACCTAAAAAAATATTTATGCACCGAAATTTGATGTATGGCGTTTTCGCGTTCACCCGTGCCTACAATGCTGTTACCGGTATGCTTTTTTTTTGCTTTTATAGTTTTGACGATGCTTTTTTCACCTGTTTTTATTTGATCGTCTGTGTACAGTTATTTGCGTAATACTTTTTCGGCAGTTATCATATCTTGTTAAACTGTTGGTGTTTAAATAGTTGCTTTATATTATCTTTTGTGTAACGCCTTCAGACACTACACTTTGCTGTTTTAGTATATTTTGCGTTTCTCTGTTCGTGTGTTCACTTACATTTGTAATAATCAATATTTCACCTATGTGTATTTCTCTATTATGTACATGCTGTATTGCCCCCCTTACACAATGTCCCACGAGGGCGCTGTAAGGTACTCATAAATAAAATATATATATATATATATATATATAATCACATAAAGCCAACAGACAACGAAGCCAAGCAAAGCATCGGGGAAATTAAGTGTAGTTGAAATTGGAATGTAGAAAATAATGAAGAAAAGGGAAATGAAAGTGAACGAAAAGATAACTTGTCGCCGGCGGGAGCCGAACCCGTAACCTCCGCATTACGCGTGCTTTGTACTACTAATTGGTAGTGCAACGCACGCGTAAGCGGAGGTTGCGGGTGCGCCCCTCAATGCGCCCCTCAGAGTACTACTGGCTTCTCACCGTTCTTCTTATTGTACGGCCGCCGCCCGTCGCACACTTTGGGCACGATCCTTCCATACAGGCCAGACATGTCTGAGTATACGCCTATATCTGCCACAGCCAGACATGCTGAAGAGTGTCGCGACCTTGCCCAGACCTTTACTGCATATGAACAAGAGCGGCAGAACAGCATTCGCGGTGACACCACCACTTCTGCGCCCACGTTTTTCCCTGGGGCGCTCGTCTGGCTCTCAGTCCCTACCACCGCAACTGGACTCTCTTCGAAACTGCGGCCCAAATACGAAGGCCCCTACCGTGTCGTCGAACGCACGTCCCCAGTAAATTACCTTATGGAACCCGTTGAACCATCTTCGGACATGCGCCGTCGAGGGCGCGACATCGTCAATGTGGAGCGCCTCAAGATGTACCATGACCCACTCATGGCAACAAACTGTTAAGTATCCGGGCGGCTCCCTTTTCACACGCGGGGTAATTGTAGAGAAGCGTTGGAACTCTGAAGTGGGTCGTCCGCTCCAGCGCCTTTTTTTGTGGTTCGTTTTCTTCGGCTCTCGAGCGCCGCTCGTGCTGAGAGTACGTGCCGCGCTTTTTCGACTATCGCCCTTACGCTGCTTCGAGCGCCATCCAATAAACACCCTTATAATATATATATGTCCGCCTCTCCAAGTGGACCGGCTCATGAACTAGAATTGTGCTATCTGCCACCGGCAATCTTTAAAAATTTTGGAAGTGTTCGCTGGAACATCCTGCATGCTATCAATAAAATATTGGAAATGATGCGGGGCCGATAATTGTCATTTTTTATTACTGCCCGCAGTTAGACACAGCGCGTGCACACCGTAGTTAGCGGATATGACGTAAATCCCAAACCGCGACCTACGATATTTCAGGTGCACACGGGCTACGCTTAATCTTCCTGGAGCTAGCTGGTTGCCAGTGCTTTGAATTCTGCATAATTTCAGCGAGCAAGCAGTGTTTTGGTAAGCTTCGCGGTGTTCAAGAAGTATATATTTTAGCTTATCCTAACGCACCCGCTTGTATTTCAAATCTAATATTTTGCACGATGGGTGTTCTTATCTATGATTTCTCAAACTAGGCCATGATATTCCGCCCGAAATTTTGATGCACTTGGTCTTTAAATGAAATGGCAAATAAGTTAAACGGTAAGGCCCATCAATGTTTCAACGCCGCTACAGAGAGGAAAGCCGAGTAGTACTTTGTCATTTATTCACCTTACTTGCCTTCGCCCCATTCCCACCTCTGCTAGTCAAACAACCTAGATTTGTTATTTCATTACTATGCCGCAATTATAGATTTTTTATAGACAACGTTGATTTCGTTTGCTTTTAGTTACATACCAAAACGGTGCATTTTAGGTGTATTCCATGCATGAAGTCGTCATATCTTTTTTTCTTTGTTTTTGTTTACGTAGCATAGACACGTGCATACTTCTTGTTACGTTGTCTATGGAATAACTTATTATTATAAAATAAAAGGCTTAAGAAATGAGCAACACATTGCTACATTTTGGAAAGGAAGATATCGAAACATCGAAACTATTTTTGAGGGGAAACACTAAAAAGGCAAAACTGAAACGAAAGTTTTCTGTTTTTGTCCTATGACGGGAGAATGATGAACTAAGTGCTATGCGGCTGAAAAAAAAACAAAAAAGAAAACGACCCTCATTCCCCGAAGTGAACCCGTATTTCGCGGTAGGGTATATTCTCTAATTTCTGCCATCATTGTTTATCTAATTATTCTCTTTTTGTTTATCTAATTGTTGATCTTATTGTTTGTCTAATTCTCTAATATTTTGGCCGACTTCAAGATGGCACAATTAAGTCCAATATTAAAAGATATTTTATTTCACATCTCATTCACTAGGATCCGCTGCTGTTTCTTCATGGTTTTTCTCCGGATTCTTCTCCGTCTGTCGACACGTCCTCTTTTGTGATCACGAGAAGGACCCCCCAAATATACTGCTTCACAGCGATGAAGCACCGACTGTTTCCAGCGCCAATACAGAACTTAATACGGGCCTCTCCGAGCGTCGAGTTATGCCGAGTTGTGTAGGGCGCTGAAGCCATGCGCTACCACCTCGCACTGGTAGGCGCCGCACTACCAGTGCGAGGTGGCACCGCGCCAGCTGTGCCGATGACGTCATCCGCAGCGCCGCTCGCCTATGTTTATCTAAGTAATCCATCATCCGCAGTGACAGCTGCGCCTCTGGCCTCATTATTACCACTGTGCCAACTTTCAAATGCCGAGCTTCATACACCCGCATCGCGAATCTTCAAAGTGGGGGCATATAGGCTCACGCGTAAAAGAATGTCATGTATTGAACCGCTGCCAGTATGACGTGATGTGATAGGCGCACGCGATTAAATCGATCGGCCCCTGCTCCCGACGCCTGAGAAATGGTGTGCTTGGGTGTAAAAACATGCGACGTCAATTTGCACAACTGTGGTTCGAAAAACAACGGTAGGCGACCCCAATCTTTGACTTACGTGTCTCTTGGTGGCACTCATACCTCGGCGTGGTTTTTTTTTCAATTTAACCTTGGGTGGTGTTTGTTTTGAAAGGACACAGACACAGAGAAACATCGTCTGCAGGACTTATGCTCTGATAGCACACTATAATGAAACGCATGAATTTTGTACTGTGCTTTTTTTCTGATTTATTTTGGATTTCGCCCCCGGTCGTTTTAGGTGGAGAAGCGGAAGTGCTACGCAAGAAACAAGAGTGTCACTCGGTGCTTGTGCCACTAAAAATGACCTTGAAGAACAGTGTTACGCCAAGTGTGCAGTGTCGAGACAGGCATCGATGGAAATCTGTCTTCGGAATATATACAGTGCACCAACTATTAGGATTGTCGCCATAGTTTTATCACAGTGAACGTCTCTCTCTCAAAAATTGAGTCGAAATTTTCGTCCTTTCCATAGCCTTCCATTGCTGAATCCTTAACTGCGCTGGGAACAATATCCTTAAACAATCCTTAAATGCGCTGGGAACAAGAATGAATCCTTAACTGCGCTGGGCTTTCCACAGCCTAACCACTGCATTTGTCTCGTGTGGCTTGTCTTCTACAACCTTTCACCTGCTTTTTTGAATAATCAATCTGTGCATTTAGTTAATAGCAAAAAACCGGCTCGTTCTATTGAAAACGCTAGCTTCGCGCTGCGGCCGCCTATGGCGCTTGCTCGTACGTGTCCGGAAAAGCAGGATGTGATTCTTTAAGGTCCCACAAGCATGCTCGCAAAACCGAAGAGGCGCACAGACGCTTGTGAGGGGTTAATGTCGGAAGGAGTGCAGTTTCTAGGTGGTACTGCGTATATTGTATATTCTTGGTCGCATTTGGTTACCAGAAATATGAGCCACCAATTCATTGTCTCTCAGAAACAACTGTAGAGGTGGCGGTATTTGCTAGTATTGAGTGACTATCAGTGTCTTGGATTTTGCCATATCTTGTATCTCTTTATACACAATACGTGAACATAAGTTATATCGAAAATACAAACACCAATACAAGTCTAGAAGAATAAGGATATAAGTACAATATACCCAAAGTATATTGTCCCGTTATATATATCGCCGAGATCTAGTGGGGCTATACTAGTCAAGGTGCAACCAAATTAGGAAGGCCCACAAGCTTCAACAAAGTCACTCCGGCACCAGAAAAGGAATTAGCCTCCCTGGTGCAGTTTTCGGCCACTACCTTCCTCGTACGATAGACTCGTAAAGAAACAATTCTCGATAGGCCTCACAGAGAAGGAGGTAACCGAAAACCTAGAAAATTGCTTACGAAGGCCATCCGATGCCACATTTGAACGAGCCATTTGAGACGTCCGCAATCAGACACGTCCTGTACAACCTTAACAGCAGATCGGCGTCGGGGCCGGACGGAGTCACGAATAAGCTCCTCAGGAACCTGGATGACAGGGCCATCGAAACACTTAAAGACGACATCAACCGGGTATGGAATTACGGCCAAGTCCCAGAAGAATGGCGCACCGCCAAAGTAGTACTCATCACTAAGCCGGGTAAGCCCCCGCACATCGACAATTTGAAGCCCATCTCTCCTACGTCCTGCATAGCCAAGGTAGCGGAGCACGCTGTCCACAACAGAATCGTTGCACATATTGAGAGCAGGGAACTCTTTAGGCACAACCTAGTCAGGTTCAGACAGTCCCTGTCAACACAGGACGCTATGCTGCTTCTCAAGAGCGCTATTTTTGATAATAAGACCCGCGATGTAAGCGGAATCCTCGCACTGGACCTCGCCACAGTTTTCGACAGGGTCAAACACAGGCACCTACTGCGAGAAATTTCTGCTCTTATTCTGAGAAGGAACTTTCACGACTTCACAAGGTCCTTCCTGGCGAACCGCAAAGCAAAAATCAGGCTAGGAACGGTTTCGGGAGGTCCATACGAGCTGGGAAACCGTGGCACCCCGTAGGGCTCGGTCCTCTCCCCGCTACTGTTCAACATAGTCATGCACAGGCTTTCCGCTCGCCCCGCCGAGATCCAGAACGTGGGACACGCCATTTACACGGATGACATTTCGATCCGGGTGCCGGCAGCATCAATGGCCACGATTGAACACTCATTACAGAACGCGCTAGAAACCATCGAGGGGTTCCTCTCCGGCACCGGGCTCGATCTCTCCCCGTCCAAATCGGAACTCTTGCTGTACACACAATCTAGGCAGGGAGTCAGAAACCTCGAGCCCCTGGAAAGTCTCGCGATAGGTATCAAAGCCAAAAATGGGCAGCCAATACCGAGGGTAGACTCGGTCAAAATTTTAGGTTTGCTCATCGACGCCAAGGGTTGCAACACGACGGCTCTCAAAAAGCTCTCTGGTCAGGCGGGAAACGTCATCAGAATGGTCACCCGCATCTCCAACCGAAGAGGCGGGCTAAAGGAGGACAATCTTATCGAAGCTTTCCAGGCCTTTTTCCTAAGCCACATTACCTATATAATCCCCTACCTGAATTGGAGCAGGGCAGAGAAGGCCAAATTAGACGCGCTTATAAGAACGGGCCTCAAACGTATGCTGGGACTTCCCAGTCCACGAGCACGGAACAGCTGCTGAAGCTAGGGATCTATGACACGATAGACAAAATTCTAGAAGCCCACTCGGCGGCGCAGGTTTATAAACTATCGTCCAGCAGGAATGGAGTTACAATACCAAATGAGGCGGGCATTTGTCCCAGACATGACCCGGAGGATAAAGTCTGTCTACCTAAAAACGTTAGTACCCTAATCAAGGTAGACCCAATTCCGCGCGACACTCACCCAGTACACAATGAGGGTAGGAGACGCGCGATAGCTCAGGCAATCCTCAAACAGATCCCTCGACAGGGACTACATGCTCTATTCGTAGATGCCACTAGACACGACAGCGGAGACGCGTTCGCCCTGTTGGTAGTGGATGTGAAAGGCAATCTGGCGAATGCGACCTCTGTGCGCACCAATTCTGCTCACGAGGCGGAGGAGGCGGCTATCGCCCTGACCATACACAGCGCACATTGTCCCCTCTTCGTCTTCTCGGACTTCCGTACAGCCGTTAGCTCCGTTTCGGCAGCGCGCGTATCGAAACGGGCGAATAAAATGGCGATCAATAAGCTCACTAATTTTGGCCAAATCGGCACAGAAGCATATTTCCACATTTCATGGTTCCCGGCCCACCTGGGGGACTCGATCCAACCGCACGGCTGCAACTCCAACGAATGGGCTCACCGGCTGGCGCCCGATTTCACGACCCACACTGCTGTCGACGGCCATCCTCGTAATAAGGCTTGCATCCAGAAAGACCCATTGTGCACCTTTCGCGAAATCGTCTCACACTACCGCTTGGAAAGGAGGTGGTTCTCTCCTCCTCACCCAAAACTAAATAAACCACAAGCTAGCACGCTCAGAATGCTACAAATCCGCGGTCCCTTATCAGGATAGACCCACACTTCCCGCAGTCGTGCCCCAAATGCGGAGCCGAGTCATGCTCTTTTCATCATATGTTCTGGCTGCGCCCAGCCATAGAAAACTCTATTCTTGCCACAAAGGAACAGTGGGAGGAGTTCCTAAGAAGCGGCCATTACCAAATCCAGCTCCAGTCAGTCAAGAGGGCCCACGACATCGCTATACGGGATTTCGCCTCCCGGTGCCATTGTGGGTGGAGCCACCGACTTGACCTGAGGGAGCCTTCGGCTCCCCCTGGCCAGTTTCTCAGGACCCATAAAGGTTCTCGTCATGGTCACCTTCTTCATGACTCCTACAATTTACCCATGGCACTCAGTCCCCAGCGGTTGCGGAGCACCTGACTGTGATGTGTTTTGTTGTCGTCACTGATCTCGGAGGCGTGCGGGTGTTAGAAGAGATGGAGAGGGAAGAGGCATGGCAACACAGCAAACAGATTTTATTTACACGCGAACTCAAAAACCTCAAACCAAAAACTCAAATACACACTGAACTAAAACACAATGAATAAATAAACGCTAACAAAAATGCAGCCTAATGAACTAATAAACCTGCCCTTAACTTCGCCTCCGTTAGTCCTAGGCCCTTCTTACCCCAAAGTCTGGCATCACTGGCCTACTGTACAATGGAGGAAAGTCTTTCTTACGAAAGTCCGTCGATGCGCGTATTTTCCCGGCGGGGCCTTTCTTAATGTCGATGCCTCCGTCGACCGTCGTATATTCGTTGCTGCCTTTCGGTCGGTCCTTCAACTGGCTCGTCTCGGAAGCCTGGGTAACCCGGTCGCTGTTGCTGACGTGGCCTGGGAGAGGTGACGGGTTAGGCCTAGCGACGTCCTCGGCCGCTGCTTCCGTCTCGCTCCTTTCCCGAGTGCCGACGTGGCGTTCCGGGGATCATCGAGCGTGCCGGTCTGCCGTAGAAGGGGGAGCCTCTCTGGGGTGCCTGGTCTTGCCGTGAGGAGCTGCAGCTCGTCCAGGAGCCTCGCCCGAACTTGCCGAGGTCGACGGCCACGCCTTGGACGGCCAACGTCACGGACTCGGCCAGACCCCCAAGTCTCCCGTCGCCAGAGCGGTGCTGGCGATGCGACCTTCCTGGCCCGGAACCACGTCGATAATACTCAGACAACGCCGTTTCTCCTTCGATCACGCCTCGGGTCACGCGCCTCGCGCGCTCGCGCCGTTCAGAACGCTCCGCTCACATCGTCCTCGTCTTCTTTTATTTCGCCTCCGGCGTCTTACTCATGACATGGCTCCCCTTTTTAAGAGTTTTTTCTCCAAAAAACTGCTTTCTCTTGTCCTTTTTGGCGGCGAACTGGACTTTCGTTGTGGCTTGAATGCTCTTCTGTGCGTCGTCTTCGCTTACCACTCATCACCACACTTCACTGCACTATCGCGCACGTTTCACCATTTGTTCTGTTCACACAACACTGCACTCAATTGTTCGTAATGCTTATCGTCCCAAACACTCTATAAGAATAAACTTGGTATCTACACACATTTGTAAGAGCTGACTATTCCACTGTCCGAAGGCATTCCTAAATAATATTCCTTTAGTACCCTACCGGTTATACCTGATCATTTCTTCCGCCTTTTCCTAAGCTCCCACGCTTCTCTACGCCCAGCCTGCCTCCTTCCCTTTCTTGCTCTGGCACATTTCTCGTGCAGCTTGGAATGCCTGTGCTTTAGCTCTAGCTTCCTTTTCTTTCTTACACCTGCATATCGCTCGTACTGCTTGGAATGGCTCTGCCTTAACTCTGGCCTCTTAATCCTTTTCCTTGACGTCCGCCTCTTCTCATGCATCTGCGTTTTAACACGCCGTTTTCTTTTCCATCTACTGGGAGTTTTCCTCCTACCTTCACGCTTTGCACTTTTTAGGTGACTAGGGCCTCTATCCTCTTTCTCGTTTCTCTCGGAGTTTGACTGGCTCGTCATTTCTGGTGCCTGGCGATTCTTGGAATCATTTTCCATTACAAACCCCATGTCGTTACGAGGTGAAGCTACTTCTTTCGTTACCGCTCTCTGCTCCTCGCTTACGCCAATCTCTATCGGAATCTCGCCCATCCTCATATCACTGTCTTTCTTAATCAAGGGTTCTGTAGTCGAGGGCTTCTCCTCTGGGTCGTCACGGGCGCTATCTACTCTGCCAACGTCTTCTGACAAATTTCTGCTGTCCGCCAGCTCTGCTACACTAGCGGGCCTACTCTCAATCTTAAGCTCAGCCTCACGCTCTCTCCTTTCCGATGCCTGAGCTTTCTCTTGTAGCATCTTTATCTCTTTCTCTAGGCGTTGTTTTCTTTCCTCATAAGCTTTCTTAACTGCAGCAAGTTCTGCTAATCGAACGGCCTCTACGCGTTTCCTTTCATCCTCAATTAGTTTGAGGCCCTGCTCCTTGCTGAGCTTCTGCTTGCGAATAGTAGCCGATATCGCCTCCCAATCCATCTCTGCAACTCCCGAGTATCAGTGACTGGGCTGGATAGAATCCGGGACGGATCCTGGCAAGCTCGCCAATTGTGATGAGTTTTGCGTTGTCCTTTTCAATTATAAATGTTTGTCCTAAACGTACGACTTGTCCCTGTCTGTCTTTAGTCCACCGAAAGTCGTGATATCGCCTCCCAATCCATCTCTGCAACTCCCGAGTATCAGTGACTGGGCTGGATAGAATCCGGGACGGATCCTGGCAGGCTCGCCAAATTGTCACGACTTTCGGTGGACTAAAGACAGACAGGGACAAGTCACCGCCTGAATCTGCAGCTAAGATCTGCCAGATCTTAGCTGCAGATTCCAAGCTTATCCCCATAACAAGAAAAAAGTTTTGAAAAGTCACTTTTTGAAGTTCGAGTTCAAGGATGTAATGAACCGTGTCCATGCCGCTCGATCTTTAGAACTTGAGGCACTTCGGCAAGCATGTGAGAAGAAAAAACAGTTCGAAGAGAAAGATACAGAGATACCAGATGCAGTCAAAATAATGCATAGCAGTCATAGCATACCTGAAGAGGGGCCTCACACAGGTGAACTGCTGCGACAGAATATTTGCCACTGTAATGCTATCGATGACCACGCCGCTGAGTCCTATAGTACTGGAGACCAAGGGGTACAACACCCGAATGATGAGTGTGCTTTCGGTAGTGCAGTGTACGTACCGGAGGGTGGTGCTTATGAGGGCGAACGATCCTCAGAAACGACGATAGAAAAGGACACTGACGAGAGAGGGAATAGCGCATCGCTGCACATAGTGTGTATGGAGACCAGGGCAATTGGAGATGTCGCACAGGAAGGGAGAGTGCTTGACCGCGGCAAGGCTTTTGAAGAGATGGTGAGTTTAGATTGCAGTAACCTCTGTGAGCACGGGCTGGTCGCCATCCGGGAAGACGTTTCTAATCCAGACGACCACAGATGTACAAGTTTTACGAGTGGCGAGAAAGAAGTGTGCATTAAGCAAGTGATGACAGCAGACAGAGGGATAGAGCAAGTAGAGAGAACAGCGAAAGAGAAAAGAAAGAAGCTTAATAGAAAGAACAAATTGAAGCAATGCTTTCAGGAAAAGAAGAGAAAATTGCCTCCCAAGAGGAAGAACCAAGGAGAGCGCCGATGGGCGACTCTTAATGGTGTTGATTGCAAAGCCACTATGAGAGTGGGATTTAAATTTAGGGTGAAAAGTCGTAGAACATCTGAATATGACGACTACGAAGAACGTCGCAAAGTTTCAGAGCAAGAGCTGCAAGATCTTAGCTGCAGATTCCAAGCATATCCCCATAACAAGAAAAAAGTTTTGAAAAGTCACTTTTTGAAGTTCGAGTTCAAGGACAAAGCCAGCAGCCACACTAATCGCTCAAGAAGGCAGACATCCCGAAAGTACAAACGGAAGATGAAGAGATTGCTGAGAGCTAGAGGGCGCATGAACAAACATGAGTTCAGGAAACATTGTCCTTCAATGAAAAAGGAAGCGAAACTTGAACTACACCGGCGACTTTCAAAGCCAGGCAGGAACCATGCACGTGCAGGAAAGAGAAGAATTAAGAAGGGAAGTAGGCACCGTGGGAAGTCTCGACAGCGACGCAAGAGAAAGGCACTACGACAACATTGAGGGTATCAAATGGAATTCCAATAGGGAGAGGATACGGATTCTTTTGCGGTTCGAATAGTTAAGCTGATTGGGAATACCACTGCCGTTTAGGACGTAAAATAGTTTATGCGGAAAGAGTCAGAGCGTACCTTGCATTTAAGGGCGGATGTTTGTTAGCAGGATATTTGTTCAGAAGAATTTAAGAAATGGTTCCACAAAAGTTATGAAAATTGTTGCCATGGCATGTATAAATATCAGTAATAGAACAGTGTTCCTAAATGTGCTCATATGTTGCCATCAGTGCGGTAGGTAATATCCTAAGAATATATTTAAGGTAATGATGTGTGAAAACGCACATGTTGTAAAGTACTTGTGGGGCGAAAACCACAGACAGTATTTTGCCATTTGTAGAGTTCAGTAGTGCAGATTATGCAGTTGGGGGAGGTGTGGTTGAGCAGAGTCGTGTGACGGCTGCTCGTAAACTTTGCTCAGTGTTGTGGAAGAGTTGTTTGTTTAAGCGCTTTAAGTGATGGTGTGAAGCAGTGGACCACTGTGTGCTACATACACAAGTGGTGTAATAGTGCTTTGATATAGTAGTGTTCGACAATGACTGTTTCGTGTTAAATAGTGAACTCTGGTGTGTGTAGTGAAATGAATACGTGAAGTGAGGTGCGGTGAGTGTACAGATTGGTGAAAACGACGAAAATGGTGAAAGACATGGCCTGTTAGTGGTGGACCGAGATATGAAGACGGCAGAAACATCAATATAAGGAGGAAGATGAAAAGCAGTTTTTCATATGGAAAAACTCTTGAAGGTGGGCATATGTCATGAGCCACAAAATGAAGAAAGAAAGAAGAAAAATCAGAAGTTATGAGGAGAACAAGAAGTCACGAGGAGTCAGTGGCAGAAATAAAGGAAAAAGAGGTTATAAAATAAGAGCGGCCGAATAAAAAGAATGCATTATGAGAGCAGAAGAAGAAGCGCAAAAGTGCACGCGCAGCTACGTGGCCAACGGGAGAAGAGACACGTAGCCGAAGAGAGGAGCCCAGCTACGCTCTGGGACGACGAGAGGCAGAAGGAGCTGGTGGCCGGACAGGACGGGTGGATCGCGGAGACGGCGGCAACCCAGTGGAAGCTGTTCTTCGGCTGTCGCGGCCACGACCCGCGAGCTGAGTGGACGTCCCACCGGAAGCCGCAGCTACAGGCTGACGGCGCCGCTTCTCGGATTCCCTGCGGCTACCATCCGCAGGCTAGCGGAGTTGACCGGGCGATCCAGGCGCCTCAGCCACCCCACCGTCCTGAACCCCGAACCAGGCCAACCGTGGACCGAACGTCGGACACAGCGACTTCGAGTCTACGACGCATCGGCGGGCCCAACGACGTGTCGCCGGAAGCCGCGACGACGAGGTGACGTGGCCACGTCGAGGGACTTAATGTAAATATTTGGACTTATGAATTTTGATATCTGAGGACTCTGGGGAATTTCCAGAATTTACTCGTGCTGTATATTGTTTGTTTCGTGCTGTTTTCTTTGTCGTTAGTTTTTTCAATTATAAATGTTTGTCCTAAACGTACGACTTGTCCCTGTCTGTCTTTAGTCCACCGAAAGTCGTGATATCGCCTCCCAATCCATCTCTGCAACTCCCGAGTATCAGTGACTGGGCTGGATAGAATCCGGGACGGATCCTGGCAGGATCGGTCCCAAGGCGGCGGTCAGAACAGCGACGCCGCAGAGGGTGGTGAGAATCTCTGGGTCCGGAGAGGCCGCCACTGGATACTGAACCTGGCAACGTTCAACACTCGCACCCTATCGAGTGAGGCTAGTTTAGCAGGGCTATTTGAAGAATTATTAGGTATAGCCTGGGATATTATCGGCGTTAGTGAGGTTAGAAGAACTGGTGAGTCTGATACAGTACTGACTAATGGCCACGTCCTCTGTCACAGAGGTCTTCCAGATAAGAGAGAATTGTAGGATTTCTAGTCCATAAGGACATAGCAGGCAACATTGATGAATTCTGCAACTTGAATGAGAGTGTAGCAGTCGTCGTAATAAAGCTTAATAGAAGGTATTGAATGAAGCTAGTACAAGCCTACGTCCCAACCTCCAGTCACGATGATGAAGAAGCAGAACAGTTTTATGAAGATGTTGAATTGGCAAGGAAAAAATGGCGCAGTTTCGCCGGAAAGGTAGGGATAGTAGGGAAGTAGAGTAGTAGGGAAAGTAGGGATAGTAGTTTTATCGGCTGCATAAACTTATACACACTGGCTTACTAACTGAATTAACAATCGTGGTGTCAGCGCGCACAAGCACACATGAATAGATCACACTGAATGACCGCAGCCAACGACTGTCAAAACGCTGGCAGCAAGCGCAGGTTCGCGCGGTCTATCGCTTCAACGGAAACAACGGAAACTGAGCGGCGAATTCACATAGCATACAGAGGTCAGAGCCGTGTGGAGATAAGAGACGGTGCGGGCGACCAGGCAAAGGAGAAGTTGTTGGCAGAGGAGAAGCTGCCCCCCCCCCCCTGCCCCCCTCTTCCCGTTTCTTGCTTTCGCGTGGGAGATTGAGTGGCAAGATACGCCTTTGGTGCCGGAGCACAGCGCCGCCCCGCCTCCCTCCCTCCCATACCCCCACAGCCTTTCGGGCGACGGTTGCATTTGCTTTCCACCGTGCGTTCGCTCTCCGTGATGGCGCGCGGGGGAGTTCGCCCTCCGTGATAGCGCGCGTCCCCCGCGCTCTTTCGCTGGCGCATACGGCGCGCGGCGACGATTTTATCGCCCTTGGAATCTATACGGAACCTCACGCCGACGGCGACGACGACGGCGACGGCAGAAATCCGGTTGAAGTGTCCATATAATTGCTATCGCAATAAAAGGTGCAAACTCAGTATACTGTAGTCATAGGGGACTTCAATGCAAAAGTGGGGAAAAAGCAGGCTGGCGAGCAAGCAATTGGCAACTACGGCATCGATTCTAGGAACACTAGAGGAGAGATTGTTGGTAGAATTAGCGGAAAGGAATAGGCTCCGAATAATAGACAGTTTTAGTTTAGCGTTTTTATGCTCCGCTTAGCTGCTGAACGGAGCGGAAGCACGAATGCGCATGCGCTCTCCGCTTAGCCGCAAGCGGGCTAGCGGAGCGAGAATCGCGGTCCGCTTACAAGTTGCCTAAGCGGAGCGGGGAGCGTTGCTGCCGTCTTTCCCTAGCGAGGGTGGGCGATGCACGCGCGAGAACGAGCGCGTGCATCGAAGCACTTTGCATCGAGGCACCAGTCGTGCGAGCGCGAATAACTTGTGCAATAAACCTCCAACTTGTTCTTTAAGGAAAGAAAGTGAACCGCACAGCTATCAAAAACGTCGCCTGCGCATTGGTACCACAAAGGATTGGATTCGAAATGCAACCTCGCTGGCTATCACGTGGCGTTCACCAAGTCGAAGCTTCATCTTCCACTCGATAAAATGGACCGGTAACGCATTACAAGCACCCGTCTAGATACTTCATGAACAAATAAGTTATATATAATGGTTGTACTTTGTAAAAGTGACAAAACAGTTTTTTTACTTTGTTTCACTACGCTGAACTACGAAAGGTCCGCTCCGCTACGCTACACGCATAACTAAATCGCGAAAATCGCCCGCCGCTCCGCTGTGGCTTAGCGGGGCAACTCTGAGCGCAGCTGACCGTAAAGACGCTCAACTAAAACACTCTAATGAATACCTTCTTCAGGAAGCGCAGCAACAGGAAGTGGACCTGGAAAAGCCCTGGCAAAACAAGAAATGAAATTGATTTCAAACTCTCTGCCAATCCAAGCATAGTGCAGAATGTAGAAGTGTTAGGTAGGGTAAAGTGCAGTGCCCACAGGTTAGTGAGCTCTAGGATTGCTCTCAATTTGAAGTAAGAAAGAATAAAATTAGTCAAGACGAAACAGGCCAACATAGCCGCAGTAAGGGTAACCGCAGACCAATTGAGGCTGCTGCTCGCAAAAAAAATGTGCAGCTTTAGAACAGCAAGATAAAGACAACATAGAGGTAATGAATGAAACCGTAACTAGATTCATCTCAGAAGCAGCAATTGGAATGGGAGGTAAGGCACCAAGGCAACCAGTAGGTTAGCTCTCCCAAGGAACAAAGGACCTAATAAAGAAACGGCAAACATGAAACTCGAGAGGTCAGATAGAATCCGCTGAAGTGTCGAAACTGATCAACAAGAAGAAAGTAAGAGATATTCGAAATTGTATCGTGGAAAAGGTTGAGGAAGCAGTAAAATATGCACGCAGTATGAGATCAGTGAGAAGAAAACTTGGCATAGGACAAGTCAAGATGTATGCACCGAAATATAAGCAGGGTAAGAAGCACGGTGTGAAGACCCATGTTCGCGAACTGCTGGCGGACAACTGCCTGGATCAGGGAAACCGTGACTGCAGGTGCGTTGGAGGAGCTGGAGTCGAAGGCAGCCGGATAGGCGGCCTCAATCTCACGCCGGACGATCCTGGTAACATCACCAGTGTTGTTGGGACGAAGAGCGTCGGCACAGGAAGATGTCGCTGGGGTGTTGTGCAGATGGGCAAACTGCTGGTCGATACGTCGGCTTTTAGCGAGTTCCAGGCGGCGACACTCTTTTATAACTGCATCCACCGTCGCCACGTTGTTGAATACGAGCAAGTTGAAGGCGTCATCGGCAATGCCTTTGAGGATGTGGGAAACCTTGTCTGTCTCAGTCATGTGTGCGTCAACTTTGCGGCACAGAGCCATGACGTCCTGAATGTACGTGACGTAGGGCTCTGTGGACGTCTGCACACGGCCGGATAATGCCCTCTGCGCGGCAAGTTGGTGACCGTAGGGGTTGCCGAAAAAGTCTCGGAGCTTTTGTTTAAGCGAATCCAAACTGGTGACCTCATCTTCGTGTGTCCGAAACCAAACTCTAGGTGTGCCACCGAGGTAAACGAGTGCGTTGGCGAGCATGATAGTAGGGTCCCACCGGTTATTGCGGCTGACGTGTTCGTACAGGCTGATCCAGTCGTCACGTGGGCGTTAACCTGGGCGTTCGCCGCCGAAATGTTGGCCGACCCTGGTGGTAGAGCAGAAAGGGTAGTGGTAGTGCAATGGCACATACCCTTGTGAACTAGCCTAGCCCCGGGCACCAACAGCCTTAACCGCTGGACAAATAAAGTTTATTCCTATCCTATCCTAGCGAAGCTGTTTAAACTCGAGGATGCTTGGTCGGTAGAGTGTACCACGCAAAACCTCCGCCTGGCGATGACGTCACCAAGCGTCGCTTAGCAACGCATCATCCCAGCTGCGTGAGCCGTGACGTCATCGCGCGCGCCGCCTCACTTCACCTTAGCTTTGCCGAGCCATGTCGTCACCGCGCCGTGCGGTGTGGTTGCCGCCGCTGCGCAGAGGCGGAGCTAAGCCGTGACGTCACTGCGCCGACCCACGGGATATGTAGCTCCGCGTCGCCGCCGCGGTGACACAAAAGCTCCGCCGTCTCCGCTCCGAGCACATACCCGCTAAGATGGGGTGGCCGAAGAAGAGCGTCACTTCCGAAGAAGAGGAAGCACCGAAGAAGAGGAAGCAAGAGCCGCCGCGCCGCTACTCGAGAGCGAGGGAAACGACTTCGGTCCGATCCCGAGTATCGCGCCGCCAACGTCAGCGATTCGCAGAAGATCCAGAGTTAGGAGCTCGCGAAACCGAGCAAAAGCGTTTGAGTGTCCAGATACTTTAATGACCGAGTGTTCGTTGCTCCTTGGGCTGTCTATGATTCCGGGGTGATCTTGCGGAAAACGTGACCGAGTCTCAAAGCATAATCTCGCAAACACTTTGCCGAACTGAGATAAAGCTAGGTGGGGTCACCAGCTTCGCTGTTTGCCCAGTCTTCACACCGCTAGTTTTTCTACCTTACAACCGACGAGGGACCAACTTCATTTCTTTACAGAAATGCCGCCACGAGTATGATATTGCAGTTAGAGAAAATACAAACACAATGCCCGTGTCACACTCCTACTGTGGATCCCGATCCAGAACTTCCTGTAGGTGACATTTTTTAGGTCAATAAAAGCTGTTCTTTCCTCAGTGTACAGGATATAGCGGGGCGTTGCTTGATAAAAAGCTGGCACCAAATGTATTTCTCTATTTGCTTCACATCGGCTCGTGTAACCCAGATGGCCGCGCTTGAACGATTTATTCTGGTTCGTTTTCATAGGGTAGCGGTTTTCCCACTTGTTCCGGTCTGACTTTACCAGCATCGCTGCAGAGTGAGTACACAGATCTATATTTAATCCAACGAACTCGTTTTACGGGGTCGCAACAGGACATAGACACACATATACCCCACCTGCATTCAATGCACCAATTTTACAGCGAAGCTCTTGGCCTGGTCGGAAATTTTCGTCGGCTCGTGCTCATCCAAAAACAATACCGCCACCAGGCGGCCGCGGTCAGCCAAAGAGACCTCAAAAGGATTTTGCCGTATAACAGAAATATATTTTCTCGTTTATTCGAATTACAATCCGAATCTATAATGTCATGCACGTGTGGAAGTCGTACTTTACAAATTATCTGACGCAATTTACTTTGACAAAATTCAATTAGTTCAATAATGCACTCGCGCTTGGCGGAGTGCTTAGACGAATGAGGATGTATGGTGAAATTACGCGCACGTGCGTGTCAGCGCATGACGCTCTATCGGCGTCAAATGAAACGCGAACAGCGGAGCGCCTACCGGACAGTATACTTCCCGCCGTCCAGTCGTCATTATTGACAGAAGCGCACATCCGGGTTGATGGCACTGCCTGATGATGTTGCCGCTATACTGCGATATTTTCGTTTCCGTTCTGGTTGTGTTTTATTTGAAAGCGACAAAACATGACGGCGCAGTAATGATGACTGCGCAAACTGTACCACACGTACCGTTGTTCGAGTTTCATTTGACGCTGATAGAACGCACGGTTTCGCCGTGTTTGGCGATAATGCTATAATGGCATATGCAGTGATATTTTAGCTTCTGTTTCCTCTAATTTTCGTTCCTCACTTTCAAATAAAGGAGAGACAAAAAGAGACGAAAGGGGGGAGCATCATGGTGCAGTGCGGTCAAACCGCATGTTCGCGCTTGTCAATTGTGATGACTGGACGGCGCGCACAATACCATCCGTTAGGCGCTTCGCTGTTCGCGCTTCATTTGACGCCTCTAGTACGTCGCTTGTGGTGCCGGTGCTTGTTTAACGTCTTCTAACGTCCGTTATGCTTCTCTAACGTCGGCAACAGCTTCGCTGTAGATCCGATTTCACCGGTTGGAGGTGGATTGTTTTGGACGAGCACGAGTGAGCGAAAAATCCCGACCAACTCAAGGCTAATAGCTTCGCTGTAAACCAAAAGTAGACATTTCCAACTTTGAAGGACTATTAGTTGTGCCTACGTACATAGTAGTGCTTATTCGAAGCTCAGCACTGCACTGTACGTATACGTCAAAAGCCTAAAAGCCACCCTCAGCTACGTCAAATGTTCGCGTATATGAGGGTGCCTTTCAGGCTTTTGACATGAATAGAGCAGTCATGCACTGTGCGTAGGCAATGAGCACTTCCACATATATAGGTGTAAGTGCAATCCTTTAAAGTTGGACATCGCTGCACTTGCAGTTTCTGAAACAAGCGCTTAGACTTTCTTTCACAAGCGGGCACGATGCAGTACTAACAACAGGAACAACAAACTTTTTTATTTCAGCTCACTGCCGACCGAGGAAGCTCGGTCTAAAGGTTTTCTGCAAAACCTGACAAAGACCCAGCCTCGCTTCGGTAGTTCAAGCACATAGGGTTGCAGCACAATACTCGCATTTTCAAAATGTTGCAGAATGTTTACAAGTCACTAAGTTGATTTCAAACACGTTCCATGTCACACGTAATCTTAACAACAAATAGAAAAATAACACATACGAAGCCAAAACACATTTCAGCAATGGAAGTCGTTATGTAGCATGCAAAACAATTGTTTAAAAATCAGTCATTGGTAGTAGCAAGGCATTCATCATAGATATAAAAATCATAACAAGGTAACTGAGGAAGAAAACGAGACAAAGCTAACGATACTGTTTACATCTCTTCTAATAGCAAACTGTTTAAACGATTTGAAGGAATGTTACCGTTTGAGTGTTCTCTAATAAGAAAATCAATTTCTGGATGAATGTTTAAGGTATGAGGTATAATAACCGAAAGTTCTTGAAGACCCTAATTAGTTCATGTCGTATCAAACTCACAGTGTTTATGTCGAAAATCATAGGACGTGTTGACATTCAAATTCTTTTGCTCAAAATTTTGTTGATCATGTCTGATTAGGTTATGTTAATTGATTCTTTAAAAATGTTTGTGAAATGTTCAGGAGGGTGTGATTTAAAAATGAACTTCTCGTGCTTTTGCGAAGTGATAGATTTTTCAATAGCCGCTCTTTTTTGGAGTATGGAAAGCTTAATTACGTTAGTTTCTGTGGGCATTCCCCATATTAGTATAAAATAATAAAAGTATGAGTAAACAAGTGCGTAATACAATAGCAGCTTTACACGAACGGCCAGTGTATATTTAGAAGGACCTCAATAAAGTTTTTCCATTCCATTCCATTTACACGAGCGGGTACTGCATAACGACATTTATTTATTATGCCTATAGAACGAGCTACGTTACCAGATAGATAATTGATGTGTTTTGACTACAAAGTATTCTCTTGAATTCCAACCCCAGAATTTTGATTTTTGATTTGTGCGCAAAGTAGTTCCTGCGATATTTCAAGTAGAAATCATTGCGAATGGTTTTATTTTTTGGCCTAAACACTAGATACTTTGGTTTGTTAACATTTAATTACAAGTTAATTGCTTTTTACCTTATTGCCAGTTCACATAACTATGCATATTCTATATCCTGTATTTCTTGAATATCTTGTCCTGGAAAAATAGATTCGTGTAGTGAGCATAAATCGCATTGTCCTTAGTACCTTGTATGTTAACTACGTCGTTTATGCATAGTAAAAATAGCACGGGGACCTGATATAGACCCTTGAGGTACGTCTGCTGAGATTATTCCTATGCTCGACTTGATATAATTCACAGTTGGGGATTGTTGGCGATTATTCCGCTTGTTATTGAGTAAGGCTAATGCTACTCCTCTTGTACCGTAATAAGTCAACTTTTGTTTTTTTATTTCAGATTTTATTTCAGTTGGCGTAGCAGACAGAATATAAAGTCTGATGCTGGGACAGAAGCTAAAGGCAGATGGTGCCTGAGGATGCCTCTGACCCTAATCAGTTCTGAGCGCTGCAGTTACAGAGCATTGAGCGCTGTACAAGAGAACATATACAACGCGAATTTTACACTGTCCTATAGACTTACGAGAACGTACCACTTGTACAGCAGTACACACAACAAGTCACATATTGCATGATACTACCGAAACTTACACACAATATAAAAGATGCATTGCACTTGGAAACTGTGAAAACCTGACATAATACATAACATTGATTCAATACACAAAATAAAAGGGATACTAGACAACATTTACATTGTTTTTTTCTGTGTTACAGAAGTTTGGTATTAGATCTGGTTGTACTTTATACCAGAGGACAACAATGTCTCCAAACATGGCGTTTAAATTCACGTGATGTACATTCAAAGTTTAGCATTCCTTCAAATTCGTTTAGGATGGCAGGTATTTGATAGGTCATTGTTTTCCTTCCATAGTTCTTAATTTTGGTGTTCTATGTTGTTGGTGCCTAAAAAGAAATTGAATGTTTGCGGAGCCATTACATTCATAAAGTTTCTTTTGGTGCATTTCTTGCAAAATGTTTAAATAATATAACTGGTCCGCCCTTAGGATACCATGTTTCTTGAACAAAGCAGCTGTTTATAAGTCCTGTACGTTTCCATGAAAACATTCAAAGAAGCGGAAAAATTTTTTTCTTGTAAAGTGGTAAGTAGTGTAATTATGTTCCATAGTGGTCCTGCACGCCAATAAACCGTATGTTAACTATGAGTGAAAGAGGGAAAAATTAATATTTTAGCCAGAAAGGTATGAGCTGAGATGTCTTCTACAGACATCCCAGACATCCAACTGTACGGGCTAGTTCCATACTTAAGTTCTTTATGTGCACAGCTCAGGTCTTCGTTATACTGAATCCCGAGAAACTTTTGCTCTTGAACTTGATTTATTAAAGTGTCTTCAAATTTTACTCTAAGTTTGTTGTGTAATGGTTTATTGACAATACGAAATATGACATATGTTGTTTTCGAGGCATTTAACCATAATATATTTCTTATTAACCACTTTGTTAGGTGTGCAAGGTAGGTATTTACAAAACATTCTATTGTCAGTAGATTGTGTGAAGCGAAAAGGATATTGGTGTCATCTGCATACATTGTAACTTGAGCGGAACTGCACATCTTGACAATATCATTGATACAAATAAGAAATAATAATGGACCGAATATATATCCCTGTGGGACTCCTTTTAGCTTCGCAACCATCGACACAGCGTCATTAGTTTTGACCAAGTGATATCGATCGTACAAATAACTATTAAGAAGGACTAATGCAATACCCCGCACTCCGTATCTTGATATTTTCTTGAGTAATAAATTGAACTGTATAGAATCAAATTCCCTCTGAATGTCTAAAAACAAACCCAGTGTATATTTTCTACTTTCCATGTTTTCAATTATTCTGTCTTTGATGTACCCAAGAGCCTGTTCAATCGACCGGTGCTTCCGAAAGCCATACTGGCACTGAGTTATTATTTGATGCCTTTCAAAAAATGAAGCTAATCTGCCATAAATAATGCTTTGCAGATATTGCAGGAAGTACTGTAGTTAGATAAGGCGTTTACGTCCCCACCTTTGTATAGTGCAGTAACTTTAGGGATCTTCAATTGTTTCGGAAATACACGAGTAGTACTTGGCATATCAATAGCGATATCAACTTTATTTAATATCAGCCAAGTTCATCAACACCAGGAGCTACATTATGTTTAAGCTTGTTGATTATATTTGACATTTCACTTGGGTCAATCGGTTGCAGGAAAAGAGATAGACTGAGCGTTGCACCCGCTGGCATTGTGCCATCGCACACGTTTACACTGGTGTTGATATAGGAACCTGCATCCACAAAATGTGTGTTTGTTGCATTATCTAGTCTTTTGCCACTGAGAGTTTCACCATTAACTAGGAGTAGCGTAATTACATCGCAGGTTCTCTTTCTTGAAGTTACTGAGTTTACAGCCTCCCAGATTCGACGTGGATTATTATATACATCCTAGAGAAGATTCTGGCAATAATGCTGTTTTGATTTTCTTAAGTCTGTCGTTAAAGCATTACAGTGCCTTAATTCTGCCAATGTAGCTGGTTCTCGTGAACGAATAAAGTTGTGGTATAACCGGTTTTTTATTTTGATAAGCTTATAAAGCAGAGCAATAATCCATGGTTTTCGGAGTTCCTTTCTAGTACGAGAGGACAGCTTTAACACTGGAAATAGAACATAATATGAAGCGCGTAATAAAGAATAGAATTTCGCCCAAGCTACGTTTATATTATCTTCATTGTGTATCTCACTCCCGTCAATCAGCTCAACTGGATGAAAAAAATTATTTTTGTGTTTCAGGGTTTATGGCTCGCCGCCTTTGTCCTTCATTGTGATGTTTGATGTGGCGCTTTTAAACTGAAAAAAGCAGAAGCACTGGCAAATGATCACCTAGATCATACAAAAATATTCCACTGTTAACTTTCTGTGGATTAGCGTTTGTTATGCAGGCATAAAAATTGTGGCAATTTGCTGTGTAAGACTATTTGGCTGCCTTATATAGTTTGCGAACCCATATGTTGCTAAGACTGTCGCAATGTTTTCTACTTAAGGATCATTGGAAGCTAAGTCATTATTGATGTCTCCCGTTAATACGCAGGACGTGTTAGAAAAGACAGGGGATGCCAACAGCAAGTCCATAAATTCTAAGAAGCGAACTTTGTGTCCCATCGGTGGCCGGTAAAAAGTGATCACTACTATTTTCCCAAAAAGTAAGCGTAAACATTCAAAATCAGCGTTCATACTTGAGAAATAATCTAGCAGCTCATAAGAAAACGTATCCCTAAAGTACACAGCCAACCCTCCGCCCTTCTTTTGCTTACGACAGAGATGTTCAGATTGGTAGCCCGGGAAGTGGGGTTTACTGTCATCATCTGATAGCCATGTTTCAGTGAACATTACAGTGTGAAACTCAACGGACAAAGAATGCAAAAAAAACAGCAATGTCATTTTATTTTGGTCGAATACTTCTGCAGATTGCACGCATTGCAGAAAAGAATTCCCACAAAAATCACATGAAAGCATCCACTGTGTAGTATCTGCAATTGTCGTCTGGGTGCATGATCATGAAGAAAATAACAAAAAGCCATTAGTTCACATCAGTCTTTAATCGTCGATTTTATGCAAGTCTCCTTCATGAACAATATGAATAATGTCGGATCCTTCATCTTTGCGCACAAGCACCTGGCCTCCAGAGGTCCAGGGAAACTTTTATTTGGCTGCATTTTTCTTTTTGATCGCATCTGAGAGCAGTGCCTTGTTCTTTGGCGTCAAATGCTCATTCACAAAAAGCGGAGTTTTTTTTCTATCAGGGGTATCGAGGTGTCAGTCTTCTTTCTGCACTTTGACAGCAGATCATTGCGCTTATTCCGTCTTACAAAGCGAACAACTATGTCCTTGGCATTCGATTTAGGAGTGCGCACCGAGTGACACGTGTCTATGTCAACCATGCTATCAATGATGTCCCCTACAGTCACGCCTATTTTGTTTATCACTGAAAGTGGGACGTTCCCATCCGGGACGCCCCTTATCTCAGGGTTGTTCAAGCGCTGTTATTGCTCAAGTTCTTCACATCTTTGTGTTAGCCGCGCGTCTTCGCCTTTCAGTACTGTGTTCTGCATGAGCAATTCCTGCATTTCAAGCCTCAAGTTCGTCATCTCAGTTGCAATATTTTTGCCATCATTACATATATCAGTGCAGTAGGATACACTTTCTTAATCTCCCACATTTATTCAATGAAATCACACCTCGAATTCTCAAGTGCTTTGGTCATCTCACGCAAATATTTTGAGTTTTCAGCTTCCTGTTTCGAAGGAGCAACGCCCCCCTTTGCAGTGTTCGTTTCAGAATCCTTTTCCGCCATTGATCATGCAAGCGCAGGCACAGTCTGTATGTCGTGTGCTACCGAATGAAAAGCTTTACGCAGGTCTAGGACGATTCCTACAGTTATTAATTAGCGCTTTAAATTGACAATCATTTTTTTTCTTTATACCTAGTAAGGCGGATTCTTAACTTTTTTTTTTTCTAAACGCAACTTGTTGGTCGACAAAAATGTTGTTAATTATATATTCAGGAACTTTTGTGAAATTTGACAGCAGAGACATGCCTATAGTTATTTAAGTCATTTCTTTTACCACCCTTTTAGATCACACTGACTGGAGCTAATTTCATGTTAACAGTAAAAGAACCAGAGGTGAGCATGACGTTGCAAATATGCGAGAGAGAGAGAGACAAATATGCGAGAGAGAGAGGAACAATTGATATAGAGAAGTCATCATCATCTAGTATGTTCTAGCCAGGTACTCTATAGAGAGGCCAAAAACGAGTTATGAAAAACGACGATGGGGAACGCGAAAATGGATGCCTATATACAATAATCACGCAAAGCATCGAGAAATTGGTGTCACGTTTGGGTCATACAAAAACAGGCATTAACGCCGTCAAACATGATAAAACTGAAAGGGCACTTGTTAAGAACAAAGAAAAACTCCTCAATAACATTGAGAACAAACTATGTACGGTTGGTCTGTGCCTGGATATTAGAAAAGCTTTCGACTCCAATGAACACACCATTCTATTTAATAAACTGTCATACTACGGAGTTCGCGGAGTGGCCCTAAAACTGATTCAAGATTACTTCACTACCAGACAGCAATACACATGTTATAATGGGTTTTGTTCACAGAAGAAAGAAATTGCACTCGGTGTCCCTCAAGGGTCAATTTTGGGTCCACTATTCTTTATTCTATCATCATCATCATCATCATCATCATCAGCCTATATTTATGTCCACTGCAGGACGAAGGCCTCTCCCTGCGATCTCCAATTACCCCTGTCTTGCGCTAGCGTATTCCAACTTGCGCCTGCGAATTTCCTAACCTCATCAGCCCACCTGACTTTCTGCCGTCCTCGACTGCGCTTCCCTTCTCTTGGTATCCATTCTGTAACCCTAATGGTCCACCGGTTATCCATCCTACGCATTACATGGCCTGCCCAGCTCCATTTCTTCCGCTTAATGTCAACTAGAATATCGTCTACCCCCGTTTGTTCTCTGATCCACACCGCTCTCTTCCTGTCTCTTAACGTTACTCCTAAGATTTTTCGTTCCATTGCTCTTTGTGCGGTCCTTAACTTGTTCTCGAGCTTCTTTGTTAACCTCCAAGTTTCTGCCCCGTATGTTAGCACCGGTAGAATGCAATGATTGTACACTTTTCTTTTCAACGACAGTGGTAAGCTCCGAATCAGGCATGAAAAGGCATTCGATTCAGTAGAGATATCAGCAGTCATAGAGGCATTGCGTAATCAAGGAGTGGAGGAGGCATATGTGAATATCTTGGCAAATATCTACAAGGATTCCACAGCTACCTTGGTTCTCCACAAGAAAAGTAGAAAGATACCTATCAAGAAAGGGGTCAGGCAAGGAGACACAATCTCTCCAATGCTATTCACTGCATGCTTAGAAGATGTATTCAAGCTCTTAGACTGGGAAGAATTAGGAGTGAGGATCGATGGCGAATATCTCAACAACCTTCGGTTTGCAGATGACATTGTCCTATTGAGCAACAATGGAGAGGAATTACAACAAATGATTGAGGACCTTCATCGAGAAAGTGCAAGAATTGGTGTTGAAGATGAATATGCAGAAGACAAAGATAATGTTCAATAGCCTGGCAAGCGAACAAGAATTCAGGATCGCCAGTCAGCCTCTAGAATCTGTGAAGGAATATGTTTATCTAGGTCAATTTATTCTATACGTAAACGATATTGTAAACATAGCACTCACTCCAGATATAGTCCTGTATGCTGACGACACAAGTTTGTTCTTCTCAGGTGACAGTCTACAAGTGCTAGAAATCGCAGCTAATAATTGGTTAGATCAACTTTTAGTTTGGTTATCAGCGAACCAGCTACAGTTAAACGTCACTAAAACTAAATATGTGGTTTTTAAGCCTAGAAGTAAGCCTGATGACTGTGCTATTTGTGTCAAGTTCAATAGTTGTGTAATCGAGAGGACTTCAGCTTTTAAATTTTTAGGTGTACTTTTTGATGAGAACCTGAGTTTTACACCTCATGTAACGAAGATTCATTCTAGTATTTGTAGGTCAATAGGCATATTGTTTAGGATTAGATACCTTGTTCCTATTTGGTTGAAACGCGGTCTGTATTATGCTTTAATTCAATCCCACCTTAGTTATTGCCTGTTGGTATGGGGGACCACATTCAAATCAAATTTGGATCGGCTGATATGTCTCCAGAAACGAGCAGTTCGCAGTGTTGAAAATCTTGGACCCCGTGATCACACGGCACCTTTTTTCTTGAAACTTGGACTTTTAAAAATCAATCAACTATACGAACTTAAGCTTGCTATATACATAAGAGGCGAACTCGAGAAAAATTCACTAATTTTTTATCAAAACAACCTCTCAAGTTACACCCAATACAATTTCAGGCATGACCATATTAGAGTTCCATTTTGCAGGACCAACTACGGTAAAAAACAACTAGCATACTTAGTCCCATCCTTCGTAAATGCACACCCTAACATGATCACTATTGCGCAAAACTTCAGATCATTAAACTGCTTTAAAAGTGCTATGAAAAAATATTTGCTTTCCCTTTCTGATTGACATAGGGCTAATTGGTTTCTTGTGTGTTTTATGTATAATTATTTTAAGTCGGTTTCATATTGTGCTTGTATATATGTAAAACATTTTTCGTATTCATACTACTCTGTTGGACCTAAGCTGTTACTACTTACAAAGTTGCACCATGATTCTTGTATTTATTGCACGTATGTTTGTAATATATGCTATGTATGCGCAATCCACGCCATTGATATGTGTGTATACTATGATTTTTGGATACGATATACCTTACCGTTGAGCAGTGTATGGGTGACAGGGCCTTCGTCAGGCAGACTATGTTCTGCCTTTAGCCTTGCCATCCAAGACCTTCATTGTGTCTGAATCAATGCTGAATAAAAAAAAATCCTGACTGGGAGCTTAAGAAAATTGTGCAATCATTGCATTCTACCGGTGCTAACATAAGGGGCAGAAACTTGGAGGCTAACAAAGAAGATGGAGAACAATTTAAGGACCGCGCAAAGAACGATGAAACGAAAAATGTTAGGCGTTACGTTAAGAGACAGGAAGAGATCAGTGCGGCCAGAGAGCAAACAGGCATAGCCGATATTCTGGTTGACATTAAAAGAAAGAAATGGACGGGGGTAGGCCATGTAATGCGTAGGGAAGATATCCGGCGGACCATTGCAGTTACAGAATGGATACCAAGTGAACGGAAGTGCAGTCGAGGATGGCAGAAAACTAGGTGGGTTGATGAAATTAGGAAATTGGCAGGTGTAGGTTTGAATCGGCTAGCACAATACAGGGGTGATTGGAGATCGCTGGGAGAGGCCTTCATAAAGATAGGCTGATGATGATGATGCTAACGATGATAATCCTCACCATATTATCATATTATAATGACCGATACTCCAACGTGTGACACCTAGCTGCAGGCTGGAGGATACAATTGAGCACCTGCTGTTAATGTCCCCGATATGACGTGCAGTGCCTCTCTTTTCAGACAACTTTACACCGGTAGACCCCAGACAATATTCTGACGGTAAAATACTTTGACAGTGGCTACGTCCATCGCTGGCGCACAAACTTATTCCCGCACTAATGCTGTTCTTGAAATGCACCTGCCTCTGTAATCGTTTATAGCCCTCCTGTGCAACCTCTTGCGTGCGCGCAGTCTTTACCGTTTCCAATATTTCCTCTTTTCACACCTTTTTCCTTTACCTGCTGCGTTGGGTAGCGAACCGGTTACTCGTCTGGTTCATTCCATATGCTTGCTTTCGCTCTCTCACTACTTCAAAAGTTTCAACTAGGAAGCTCTAATCAAACAATGACCTTCCCCGCACCGAACCCCCCCCGAAACTGGGAGGACGCTTAAGCTTCGCTTTTAAGAGTGGAACGCTATAGCATTCAAGGATCCCTGACTGCTACTTATGGTTCCCGACGACTGCAGCTTATGCAACCGTAATGGTTACTGGCAAACACTGGCGGCGAACGCTGTGCACGTAAGCGAGCTTTCTGGTGGAAACGCGGCCTCTTGCGTGGGCCGATCCTGGAGATAGTGCACAACCGCGCCAAAGAAGTTACATCATTATCAGGTTTCCGTATTTGCTTCGCACTTTTAATATTTCAGTCTGAGAAGATTTAACATAAAAGGCATGCGCTGTGGGTGTTTTGTTTCATGACATTTGTTTGTGGATTGTCATTCTCAAAATTCCGAGGAATAGCTTTGCCAAGAATGCAAGACAAGGTATGAGCAACATTAATGATAGAATGGTGTGGCATACCTAAACGTGGTTGGGGATGATTTTCTCGGCCGCGGGCGCCAATGCCGACGCCGACGCCGGATTTTCTGCGACACGGGGACCTAAACGCTGTCGCGTTTAAAGGTGTATGGATGCGGTAATATAAGGTTGACGATACAATAACGAATCAAACGAGAACTCGTGGGGGCTCCTGTAGTACTAGCGTTCATTCGCATTAGAGCGCCCAAATATCCCCGCACAAGTTTTCTGGCTCGGTATCGCCCTCTATGCGCCGTCACGCTCACTGACGCATCCTGCATCTTTAGTTTGCCGTGAGAGGACGGGGCAAGCGCGATGAGCTTGGATCTTTTGAGTGGCGCGCCCAAAGATGTCGCAAGTTATGCGGCGGAGAACAGCCGAAATGTTCTTTATGCTGCGTTCCCCCGGAGGCTTTACTTACATTAACGTTTTCACGTGTAGATGTCCGTGTTGGTAGTTTCGACTGCTTATTGAGTTCAGTATTTGTCGGCTGCATTTTATTTATTGCCCTATGTCCGTTAAAACGTTTCTGGTGTGCAGTGTCACTTATTACGTCTCTATTTTTCATCCACAAATGTGGAAAGGATACGGTTGCTGTATCAGGTGGGAAAGTGTCTGTCAAACGGCATTCCTGTGTTTGATATATTTGTAATTGTGCTCCTGGTATTATGCGATATCGTGTCCGATGAAGTCAACTGCACCTTGTACACCAGCTCTTGTCAGTGATGACTGCTGATAGGTTGAGTTGAAATATGCGAACACTTTCATTACATGAAATAAAGAAGGCCCTGACAAGGAGAAGAAAAGCAACTAATTTCAGTAACCAGACATCGTTTGTCACAGCAGCTATTTCCGCTGACCGAACATTACTCATCGGAAAATTTTGCGAGTTAGAAATTAACCTGATTGCGCTCACCTTACTCTCACTGCAAACTCAGCTTAGCCGCATAACTGAGAACAAGAAGAATCAGACAAGGACTGCAAAGGGATACAAACAAGCGCTCACTTCCAACAGCTAGAAGTAGCGCTCGTCATCGTCTCTTCTCGACCTTGACCGGTTGCGACCTGTGATTTGAAAATTAGTTGTGTGCGCAGTCTTCATGCGCACACACCTAAAGGCGGTTGCCTAAATGTCCCAATGTCGTGGTTGTTTTCTCGAAGACTCCTTACACGTGTTATTACCATTTTTTTTACCTGCACACTTTCACGCCATGCATAGCTGGATGCAACGCTGTGTAATATCTGCGAAGCAAAAGGAGCCTTCTGATGGCTACGGACAGCTATAACATCTGGTATGCACGTGCCCGCTCTGTCAAGGCAGGCTTTCAATTGCTGAGAAACCCAGCATTACGAAATTTCCTCATAGGCGTTGGAGCGCAGAGTGCACTGACACATGACTACGAATGGTGGGGGTAATTCATCCATTCGGGCTTGGGAACGGATGTATTTGCGAGCATCGTTATAGCTTTGTTTCTCTGCATTGTATATGAAATACTGAGTACTTAAGTGCAGGGTCCTGCGATTAGGTATTACCATTAGTCCTCATGCACGGGGGCATTGCGATCATTGAATAAATGATCCAAATGGTCAATGAATTGATCAAATAATCTGTCAGATTATCCGCGGTACCGAAGGTAAACCACGAAGAAGAAAAGCTCGGCTAAGATATATGTTTGCCTCTTCCGACGTGTATTTCTTTCTTCTCTGAAATCAGATGTCGTGTTCCTTCCCCCCCCCCCCCCCCCGATCTTTCCTTAAATTAGTAAAACAGGCGGCTGGGCTAGTTGGTACGTGATAACTGGTGTGAAATAGACGCGCTACAACCACGGAAAGAAGACGAGAACGTCCCTCTTTTTTTTCATTACTCTTTTTCAATTCCTTTTTCATTCTCGTCTTCCTTCCGTGGCTGTAGCACGTCTATTTCACACCAGTATATTTATATAGTCTTTGTCTTTGTGTGAACGGAAGCTTCGCGCTGAGTTCCCATAAAGATGAACATGATAATAAAGCAAAAAATGCTCCCATCAAATTTACATTTTCATCATAGCGTTAAATATAAGCAGTTCTGTGCCGACGAAAAAAAAAAAAGGGGGGGGGGGGGCGTGCAGGGCAAGAAAAATACTTTACATTTCAAGTTCCACGCGCCTCTGATATTGAAAAATTACATTTTAGGAAGACATTAAAACTTCATTTCAATTCTTTGACCCTATTTCAGCATATCCGTCGCTTCTCGGTTATTGTTTCTTGGACCTTTTGCTCCGGTCTTCACGAACGTGTGCAGTTAACAGTGGACAGGCATGCCAACGCTTCTCACCTCATTTTCGGGCATCAGCTTCAATATGAGAAACAGCTTCATACATAAAATATTAAGTGTAGCAGAATATTGCACTTCAACGCCAGAACAAGAACACGATGCAAAGAGTGGAACACAGGGCACACAAGAAGCGTCGGATAACGACTGTTTAATGACGGCTACGGGAAGGAATTGATAAATCATCTTTTTTTTTCACATGACGTCAAACTTTCTAGCGGGTAAGCTATTTGCTTTCTTGTTCTGCTTCTTTTTTTTTTTCAGAAGCTCCACTTCTTTGTCAGTTAATGCGAAGGTCCACAAGCTGACACAGTTGCGAAATGGCGATGGCATGCTGGAAACTTCGACAGTTTCGCCATGTTCTTGCCTGTTATGCTTGGAAAAGACGGTTATCCTGTCAAATTCAGCAAGCAATCACACATCTCCCAGTGGGTAGCAAGGTTTTCAGACCGTGGTGTAACTTAGGGCTTTTGCTTATGCACTTGCATCTTTTTTTCTTTTTCTTTTTTTAAGCATGGGCCAGTTGGTCCTATACGTATGGTTGCCTCCCAAGACAAAGTTGTGACAACGTGTTGTTCTTTAACGCCCACCCAAGGGAAAGCAAACGATCATTTTAGCATTACACATAAACATGGTTATGCGGACGCCGCATTCGGGAATCGAACCAACGACCGCGCGCTTGGTAGCAGAGCAGCACAAGCACCAAGCCACCATGGTCGCTTTACTTTCCTGGGAGGGAAGTAACTCTTGAAGTCGGTGGCGGTGGTGGTATTGCAGCACGTGGGATAAGCCTGTCATTTTTATCCGGCATTTGTTCCTCCTGAGCATCTCATACGTTGTTGGCAACAATGTGTCAACAAACGTTGATCAACTCGGTGCCTCGAAGAACGGCAATCAACAGTCGTAACGCTCTCTTCCTGATTACTGCGGGCTCTTCAGGGAACACTACGTCTAGAAGCAACGCCTTTCTTTCCGTGTAAAAGTACGGCCGTAACAAGCAAAGGCAACCACTTGAATCAAAAAGCGGGTAAGCCAATTGTACAGTCTTGAATAACCAAGCTTCGGTGTAAGGGGAGTTGATCTAAAGCGATACAGTATTCATTTTATTTATGTACAGGTTCATAAATACGTACAGAATAGATACGTACAGAAAAGTAGAAAGTTACCTATCAAGAAAGGGGTCAGGCAAGGAGACACAATCGGTCCAATGCTATTCAGTGCATGCTTACAAAAAAGTATTCAAGCTCTTAGACTGGGAAGGCTTAGGAGTGAGGATCAACGGCGAATATCTCAGCAACCTTCGCTTTGCAGATTACTTGTCCTATTCAGCAACAATGGGGACAAATTACAACAAATGATTCAGGACCTTAACGGAGAAAGTGTAAGAGTGGGGTTGAAGATTAATACGCAGAAGACAAGGATAATGTTCAATAGCCTGGCAAGGGAATAAGAATTCAGGATCGCCAGTCAGCCTCTAGAGACTGTAAAAGCGTATTTTATCTAGGATAAAGTACTCACCGGGGACCCTGATCTTGAGAAGGAAATTTACAGAAGAATAAAATTGGGTTGGAGTGCATACGGTAGACATTACCAAATCTTGACTGGGAGCTTACCGCTGTCGTTGAAAAGAACAGTGTACCGTCATTACATTCTGCCGGTGCTAACATATGGGGCAGAAACTTGGAGGTTAACAAAAAAGCTCGAGAACAAGTTAGGGACCGCACAAAGAGCGATGGAATGAAAAGTGTTAGGCCTAACGTTAAGAGACAGGAAGAGAGCGGTATGGATCAGAGAGCAAATGGGGATAGCCGATATTCTAGTTGACATTAAGAGGAAAAAATGGAGCTGGGCAGGCCATGTAATGCGTAGGATGGATAACTGGTGGACCATTAGAGTTACAGAATGAATACCAAGAGAAGGAAAGCGCAGTCGAGGACAGCAGAAAACTAGGTGGGGTGATGAAGTTTCCAAGTTCGCCGGCCCAAGTTGGAATCCGCTAGCGCAAGACAGGGGTAATTGGAGACCGCAGGGAGAGGCCTTCGTCTTGCCGTGGGCATAGATATAGGCTGATGATGATGATGGCATTCACGACCCTTCCAGGAATTACAGAAAAGAGGAGTAATTCATTCTTGGAAGGGCGGGGTAACATTAAACACAATCAAAGTCGAAAATGGCGTAACACTATAAATTTAATCAGCAGCACAAATACTTACATTGGTGTACATTGATGCGTTGATGTGCACGAAATGAAAAGCACGAAATAAGAAAAACCTAAAGGATCACAATATGCACAGACTAAAGAACTTTAAAGCTGCTTTGAAGTTGCAAGTGTCTTGAATGGCAGCAATGATGTTGGGAAAGTGGTTCCAGTCGATGCAAGTTCTTTTCTAATAAAAGAGTCGCTATACACATTGGTACGGCAAGATGGAACCGCTACGTTATGTCTGTGGTAAACGCGAGGAAAGATGTACCGCGCGACAGTGACGAGAGAATTCTTAAAACCAGATTATGAAAATAAATCTTGTGGAAGAGGCATAAACGTGCACATTTACGGCCCAGGTATAAGTCTAGTAGATTAAGGATGTTGTTGATAGCCGTGACCGAAAACTGACGGGAGTAGTTCGACCGAATAAAATAAGGCGAGCGATTCTGGATGGCTTCGAGGGTTAGGCTAAGATTGCTTTAATTAGAGTCCAATATGGCCACGCGGATTTATAGAGGGCTAGCTTCAGCCATGTGGGTGCAGATGAAAAATTACGTGGCAAGTATGGTAGGTTGCGATTAGCAGCGCTAGCAGCCTTATCGCCATGCATTTTATATGAGAGATCTGCGGAAATGTGGATACAAAGATACGTATATGCGTTAACGGACGAAAGCGTTGTACCATTAAGAAGGTACCCGCGCGCGGTCGAGCTGTTAGGCTTTTACATTTCGCAGTATTAAGCTTCATGAACCAGTCACTGCACCATTTTGACACGTTATTCAGGTCATCTTGAAGGTACCGGCTGTCATTTGCGTTAGTGATTTTCTATAACGCACGCAGTCGTCCACAAGCAGTTCAATTGTAGAAGTTACACAGCTAGAAAGATCATACATATGAGAAAAATATACATGAGAAATATATATCAGAAAACGTAATGGACGCAGCACTGACCATTGGAGCACACCGGAAGTTACAGCAGAAGGAGAAGATGAATGATTATTACCAGTAACATATGGTTTTGGTTGGGTGGCGTCTTCGCGAGTGAGTCCTCGCACTACACAGGCTTGAATGGGCGTCTTGTGGAGCACCCAAAAATGATTGCAGATTGCGTCCTTAGTTTGCTACAAACATTTTGGAGTTCTCAATTTTGGGGCAGAGGATAGCGCTTAGCGCGAAAGAGCGCCATTTGTCTCATTGCGTTCAATTCCAAAGTGTGATGGTATTTCCGCTCTTGAGGTCAGTTCTTATTAGCTAATGTTAAATTAGAACGTCTAAAACGCTATCTTTTTTTTAAGTACCATGGTTAGATGTTGAAAGCATCATCTTTATCTATACATGTACAAACTATCCATGTCCTCTGTTTATTGCGGCAACAACAGCGATTTGTTTGCCTACCCGCCGGGGTAGCTCAGCCAGCTAAGGCGTTTCGCTGCTGAGCACGACGTCGCGGGATCGAATCCCGGCCGCGGAGGCCGCATTTCGATGGAGGCGAAATGCAAAGACGCCCGTGTGCTTCCGTTGTAGTGTACGTTAAAGAACCCCAGGTGGTCAAAATTAATCCGAAGCCCTCCACTGCGGCGTGCCTCATAATCAGAACTGGTTTTGGCACGTAAAACCACAGAAAGAAGAAGAAGAAGAAGCTATTGTTTAGGGAGCCTACATGCAAGTGCTTGCATGTAGGCTCCCTACTATTGTTTGCCTAAACACAGGGCGTAGAGTCGTGTGGTAGCTTGGCATTTTGACGACACATCCTGGCTTGTCAAATAATATCGCGATATTGGTAATGCACTTCATTCCTATACATCTCGCAATACACTCTGTGAACACACACCACCACATGTGAAATTATTGTTAATTTTCTCGAAAGGTGATGTATAGAACATAATTAGGCACCTTTCATACAGTTCCGCATACATCTGAATTTATGTCCGGGATGGGTATTTCACGAAGTCGTTTCTATCGCTAATTTTGGAAAGGTCTCAAGAGGATATATGACAACCTGTATACATTCATGACGTGTCTGCCAGGTGCACACATGCGTGCACGACTCTGTCATGCCGGCTGCAGCGTGCCCAGAAAAAAAAACAAGCATTTGCTCACAACTTTTGCACGCCTAGTGAAATGCAACGCAGCGGAAATGTCATAAAGTGCTGACTTGAGCAAAAGTAATGTCGCGCGCCTACGTACGCACGTCATTTTAGTAAGCAACGCCCGAGATTTAGTTTGAGCGCTAGTAACGGTTCGCGATCTGGTTAATGGTTATGCTGGCTAACTGCTTAGCGAGGTGGCAGCGCTTTACAGCTACACCACGGGTGTGAGGATAGCCAAAAACAATTGTGTAATAGTCTCCTTTGCCACTTCCTGGACTATCCATCTCGTCACTTGTCCTGCGTTTATCTCCTGTCACCGTTGCGTCTTCTTTCAGCTGCAGTGCCTATCATACTTGACAGGGAGGCTGCAATAAAGCCGGCCCGTCAAGCGGATTTAACTCCTCAGAGCACGCCCACATACGTAGAGCAATGCGTCATACTGCATAACACAGAAAAAGGGGAAAGCTTCACCATGCAGAGTAGTGTACTTGAAGTTTAGCTGATGCGCTGTACTTTTATTTACGTGAAACGCTAAACAGTTAGAAAATTGTCACTGCATCACTATTCGACAAAGAGTTCTGGAATAGTTGCCATAAAATGGTTTTTATAATTTAATATCACAGCACATCCGGGATGATAATCGAAATGTGAAATATGCTTTTTTTTGTTTGTGGCAAATGTGTGGGAATTTAAGGGAAGGCGGTAGCGCATACCAATTAAAAGATATACTAAGCGAGAATATTCAAGGCGCTCAGATCTCAGACGAGAGTGTCATCATCATCATCATCATCATCATCATCATCATCATCATCATCATCACCACCACCACCACCATCAACCTATATCTATGTCTACTGCAAGACTAAGGCCTCTCGAATTACGCCTGTCTTGCGCTAGCTGATTTAAACTTGCGCCTGCAAATTTCCTAACTTCATCACCCCACCTATAGTTTTCTGCCATCCTCGACTGCGCTTTCCTTCTCTTGGTATCCATTCTGTAACTCTAATGGTCCACCGGTTATCCATCCGACGCATTACATGGCCTGCCCAGCTCCATTTTTTTCTCTTAATATCAACTAGAATATCGGGTATCCCCATTTGCTCTCTGATCCATACCACTCTCTTCCTGTCTCTTAACGTTAGGCCTAAAGTTTTTCGTCCCATCGCTTTGTGCGGTCCTTAACTTGTTCTCGAGCTTCTTTGTTAACCTCCAAGTTTCTGCCCCATAAGTTACCACCGGTAGAATGCAATGATTGTACACTTTTATTTTAAATGACAGTGGTAAACTCCCAGTCAGGATTTGGCAATGCCGGCCGCATGCACTCTAACCCAATTTTATTCTTCTGTAAATTTTCCTCTCATAATTAGGGTCCCCGGTGAGTAATTGATCTAGATAAATGTACTCCTTTACAGACTCTACAGGCTGACTGGCCATCCTGAATTCTTGTTCCCTTGCCAGGCTATTGAACATTGTCTTCTGCATATTAATATCCAACCCCACTCTAACACTTTCTCGGTTAAGGTCCTCAATCATTTGTTGTAATTCGTCTCCATTGTTCTTGAATAGGACAATGTCATATGCGAACCGAATGTTGTTTAGATATTCGCCATTGATCCTCACTCCTAAGCCTTCCCAGTCTAAGAGCTTGAATACTTCTTCTAAGCATGCAGTGAATAGCATTGGGCAGATTGTGTGTCCTTGCCTGACCCCTTTCTTGATAGGTAACTTTCTACTTTTCTTGTGGAGAACCCATGTGGCTGTGAAATTTTTGTAGATATTTGCCAAGACATTTACGTGTGCCTCCTGTACTCCTTGATTACGCAGTGCCTCTATCACTGCTGGTATCTCTACTGAATCAAATGCCTTTTCATAATCAATGAAAGCCATATAGAGAGTGTCATGCTCAGGAGTAAAACAATAAAAATCATGACTGTCATTCAACTGGCCAATAAACCCTGGCACGCTGCCGGAAAATTGCCCGAGTGATTCGAGCAAAACAAGATGTCCAAACCCGCGTATAGTAAGCACAACCGACTGCTCTGATCCTGGAAGGTCTGCTTGCAGCTGTAGGCTCTTGCTTCGTCCGCGTGACAGCAGAAATATTTCAGAAATGCATTGTTCCTCGCATATCACAGGTATCACTGTATACGTAAGACGCTGACACATGTGGAATTTTTCGCTTGCTCCACTTCTTGTTTCACTTTCAAACAACAGCGTGCGTAAAATATTTCATTTAGCGTATATATATTGCCAGCACTGCAGCTGGTCGCTACTACGCAGTATTACGCCAGCGCGAAAAATCTCTCACGAAGACGATATTTTTGTTTCTGAAAGTTGTTGTCGAAAGTTGAAAACTCTGACCGAAATTGGATTTCTAGACTGCTTCGTCTAGTAGTTTTTATAAACACATAAAGGACAGCGACACGGGGGAAATAAACGCGCTTCACTGAGAAACGACGGTATACCCAGCAGACCTAACGGCCACTTATGACGCCGCGAGTTTTGGTGCTCAAATGCGTACTTTTCGTGGGTAAGAGTCAATATGTTGGAGCTATAGTTTTTTTCTTTCTTTCTGAGAAGAAAGTGTCGCTCAGCGTATGCAGGCCACTCATGATTAAATGGTATAACGAACACAGAGGCCAGCTGTTTGCTTTTCCTCTATGTGTACTATGCACCAAATCACCACATGCATCGGAGAGTTCAGGAATTGCGCAGTGCTATCAGCTTTAACATATTTACAATTCAAGCCAATCAGGATAGGGGTTCTATGCCTCTTTATTGCCTTCCTCCGACAGACTGATTTGACCACTGTTTTTTGACCAAGAGACCCGTGTTAACAGCGCAACAGATGCTCAGGCGGAACAGTTGCCGGGCAAGCATGCCATGCAGGGCTAACCCCGCCTATTCCAACACTACCACAACCACAGAACATGATAACTGTCCAAGTATAGTTAATAGGCCAGGCTTGTTCGATCTATCCCAAAAAGCTTTCAACCGGAAACAACCGCTATCACCTTGTTAAGAGCTAGATTAGAGCTTGAGAATACCACCGAGCCGGCAAGTTTCGTGACAAAAAAAAAAAAAAAACAGCGTGCCGCGCGCGCGCGCGCGCGTGTGTTTGTGTGTGTGTGTGCGAGCGCATGCGTGCGTGCGTGCCTGTGTGTGCGTGCGTGTGTGTGTTTGCGTGCGCGTGTATGTGCGTGCGTGTGTGTGTGTGTGTGTGTGTGTGTGTGTGTGTGTGTGTGTGTGTGTGTGTGTGTGTGTGTGTGTGTGTGTGTGTGTGTGTGTGTGTGTGTGTGTGTGTGTGTGTGTGTGTGTGTGTGTGTGTGTGTGTGTGTGTGTGTGTGTGTGTGTGTGTGTGTGTGTGTGTGTGTGTGTGTGTGTGTGTGTGTGTGTGTGTGTGTGTGTGTGTGTGTGTGTGTGTGTGTGTGTGTGTGTGTGCGTGCGTGCGTGCGTGTGTGTGTGTGTGTGTGTGTGTGTGCGCGTGCGTGCGTGTGTGTGTGTGTGTGTGTGTGTGTGTGTGTGTGTGTGTGTGTGTGTGTGTGTGTGTGTGTGTGTCGACACTGCTACCCCTTTGTATGCTTGCAGTTAGACAAATTCATGAGTGATTCATTAGAATTCATTCAAGTTAGCGCGTGAGTGCTTTCGTCTTTGTGTCTGTGCACGCGTACATCCGTTGCATCTTCGATGAGCGCTTGCATGCACTTGCTTGCCGGCTTTAAGATCGGTCACCGAGAAGGTAGGCACATACACGCGATATACTTCCATGGCGACGCGAGGCAGGGCAGGGAGGTCTCAAGCAACTAAAATTTCCAAGCTAAAACGAACGTTGCCTCTCGTCTTGCAGACATGGAATTTGGCAGATTTTGCGGAAACGAACCCCGCCGGAAGGTGGCGTGGCCATTTTCGCCGTTTCTTACGCGGTGTGGTAAATGGGCGCGGTGCGTAACTCGAACGTCAATTAGGCAGTCCAATTCTCTCTACGTAAAGGACACCACATTGTCCAGCACCTGTTGCCCCTTTGCCTATATGGACGTTTCGGGGAAGGATATGGCGTAGTTGCTGTGCTTGAGACTGGTGTTCTCGCGTTTCTCGTGAACAAGCCAATGAATAGTTTGCAAAAAATTTGTAGGGACCTCTAGCTTCAGAATAAAGAACGTCGTACTCCACCGCATGGCTGGAAGTCAAGTGTTCGCGGCAGTACATACGCTAAGCAAAAACGAGACGCTTATGGTGCCGTTTGAGCGTGTTCACTTGTTGCAGTTTCGCCACTTCTGTAGGTGATGGTTGAAGAACTTTGCTCGCGCAGACAATGAGTCTGTCATTGATGAGTTGAGCTTTTATATAACATTTTTCAAAATATACCTTTAGTGTGAACGATCTTTGGATTATACCAAAGATAACTAAGCAATATGTGAACAAAAATGGTTGGGTTACTCGGGACACTATACATTTGAAGCGCAAACTTAAAAGATTAAAAAAGCGAAGGTCCTTAAAACCAAACTGTCATGAAATTAAAAGTACCATAGACGAGGTATCAGAACAGTTAAAAATACAAACTGCAAAAGATTTAAAAAAATATTTTGGCGAAACTGTTCCCGATTATATAAGAACTTCTGCCGGAAATTTTTCGAGAGCGATTACACACCATTCAAATCCTAGTGAGACATTTATTATAGATGGAACATGTGAAAGCGACGAAGAGGTAATTGCTTCCGCTTTCAATGGATACTTCAAAACTATTTTCACCAAAGACAACGGATGTTTGCCAGAATTCAGTGCATCAGTACCCTAGATGCCAGATATACAAATTTCGGAACAGGGTATCCTTAACTTATTGTTAAACTTGAATGTTAAAAGGTCCCCAGGACCTGATGGAGTACCAAACGCGTTTTTGAAGCAGTACGCGGAATGGTGCTCTAAGTTCCTTCATGTACTGTTCGCGAGGTCATTGAGGAAGGGTGTCATACAGGACGACTGGAGAACAGCCAGAATCAAGCCCATTCATAAATCTGGTGATATAAAATGAAATACAAATTACCGTCCGATATCCTTAACATCAACAGCTTGCAAAATTCTAGAACATATACTACATAAACACATAGCCAATTTTGTTGATGAGCATAACATATTGACAAACGCTCAATATGGTTTTCGGCGGGGATATTCTACCACTACCCAATTAGTTAGCATTATACATGGCTTTGCAGAGGCTTTAAATAAAGGGAAGCAGGTGGACGTAATCTTCATGGATTTTAAAAAAGCTTTTGATAAAGTGTCGCACAAAAAATTAATGTACAAATTAAGCTACATAATCAAAAACAAGGAGATATTAAATTGGATCAGAGCTTATCTATCAAATCGATGCCAATATGTGGCGTTCAATAGGGTTTCCTCCGAGGGGGTGACAATTTATTCTGGCGTTCCCCAGGGGTCCGTTCTCGGGCCTTTGCTTTTTCTTGTATTCATAAATGACATTGTTAAAGACATTTCTACGAATATTAGGTTGTACATTGATGATTGCGTTCTGTATAAATTAGTAAATTCTGTGCGTGATCAGGTGGAGTTAAATGACGATTTTGCGAAAATTATTTTGTGGTGTGAGCAGTGGCAAATGCCCATCAATTTTGGAAAAATTGTTTTCATGCGAATTACTCACAATAAGAGACCCTTGCTCTTTAATTATTCTACTTCTGATCAAGTTCTTTCTGAGGTTGAGCAATATAAATACTTAGGATTGCTGGTTACTAACAAACTTTCTTGGAATACACACATAGATATTGTTGCAGCCAATGCCTTAAGGAAATTGTTCTTTTTAAGGCGTACGCTCAAGTTAGCTACCCCTCAAGTGCGCATTCTTGCCTACAAATCCATTATCCGTCCTATACTACAATATGCCGTAGTAATTTGGGACATAGCTTTCACTAAATCCAACATTGAAAAATTAGAATGAATACAGAAAAAGGCTCTAAGATTCATTTACAACTCATATGGTCGCAACTCTATTAGTGAATTAATAAAAAAAGGATATTTTCCCACCAGTTACTGATTGAAGCAGGGCTTGTAGACTCAAGTTCCTTTATCAATTGGTAAATGGCTATTACATAATTAACACATCACATATACTGACTCCATCTACAGGATACGCAACTAGAAACCGACATTCGCAAGCAATTATGCCTTTAAAACAAAGAGTCAATTCTTTCAAATATTCTTTTTTTCCTCGAACAATAAACGATTGGAATAACCTCTCCAACGAAGCTGTAACCCAAAATCTTTGGTGTCCTTTGAAGAGCGTTTATTTTAAATGTGCCGTGTCCTTCCAATACTGACTTGTTATTGTCTGTTCTTTTTTTTTTCCAAATGTAGGTTTCCTATAAAATGTACCACTCTTCTATGGTCTAACTAGACCGCAGTATTCATAAATAAATAAATAATAATAAAAAGAAGACTCCTTTCCTATCCTATTCTGACATACTGGATGGACTACAGATATCTCACAATTCGGCTTATCGAGCAAAACCTATATACAAATATCGGTAAGTCGGGTGCTATGCAGGGAGGAAGCACGAGGACGACGACTTTCCGGGAATTAATCCGTAAATTTTATGTTACCATAGTTACACCACCCCTGACCACCGAGAGGGAATTGGCTGTTACCATTACTCCTGCCGAACCTTCGGAGACCAGCGGCGTGGGCAGGGTTCGGAAGAGGGGGGGGGGGGACGGTAAAGACGAAGCCGTTGAACGAAAACATTACTGCGTTCAAATAAGTCTGTGGTCGCGAGCATTTTGGATGAAAAATATCTTCGTGGCGCATGTGGAGCAACATTTTTGAAAATGGTCCATTTGTCTTAAAAGGTACTGAGCACGGCATTGCGCGATGCGGCATCTTTTTAGGCAGTCGTCTTTCGTGTACCTCTTCTTCTTCATGGAGTGTTTTGGGCGATGTGAAGGGAGGAACAAATCTGCGCATGCGAGATCGCAGCTGACCCAATCAAGTCACTGACTTGGTGCGACTTGTTGTGATGTGGTCTGGGAGGAGCAACCTAGGTATTAAAACCGAGCTCCCGACCCGTCACGGGTGTTCTGGACATGAGTGCGGTGCTCCGCACCTTCGCCTCTTTTGAGTATGTCCGATCCAATGTTAATATTTACATAACCGCCTGTAAGTAATGGTGCATAAATTGTCGTTATCTTCAAACACAAGACGTGTCCGGTGTCCTCTCTCTGTGGAAAGAAGAGACGACGCTGGCGGCAAAGCCAAGACTTCCGCTCAATGAAGCTATGTCGGCTTGAGGAAAGAACAAACAAAGGGGAGTGAAACTTCAGTATGATTTACTTGAGATTTAAAAAAGGTTTAATGTTGGAAACGCATCGGATTTAATGTAGTCAGTGCTACATTTTATAAGTACAGTTGCGTGCAGTATGAGCTGCAACACGGTGAAGGTCTTCAAAAGGGCCTCAGAACTCCATGGCGGTGCCGGCATACGAAAAATTGGTGTAATAAACACCAGTGATTGTAACGGTGTTACAGCGAAGCTGTAAGCAGATAGTTGGTCGAGATTTTTCGTGTCCGCGTACTGCGGCTCCCGCTCACACAAAAATCTGGGCCGATCTCCGAGACTGTGCAAAGAAGCCGAGAACGCAGTGTGCTGCTTCTCCGAGAAGCATCACATGACGTCATCAGGTGACATCATCACTTGACGAAAACGTCATCGCGTGATGTCACGTTTTACGTGATGATGTCATCAGAATACGTCATCAGGCGATATCGACACGTGACGATGCCTGTTATTCTCGCATATTCGAATTACAATCCGAAGCTATCATGTCTGCAGCTTGTGTGTAAATGGTACTTTTCGAATTTTCTTATACAATTTACTTTGAGAAATTCAGTTAGCTCAATAACGCACTTGCGCTTGGCGGACGGCCTAGGAAAATGAGGATATATGCTGCACTTCCGCACACGTGCGTGTGCGTCTGACGTACGTGTGCACACAATGTATCTGCCTTGATGCGTGGGCCCGTTGCATCTGTCGCACCGTGTGTGCTGCAAGCGTAATCGACATTATGGCAAATACAGTAAAAAAAAAAAAATCGGGGTAGCTTGCACTAGTGCCGCAAGGCTAAAGACACAGCGGAGCTGATCGGTTCCTAGCTGGTCCTGGCTATACGAAGTTATGCTAAGTTATACGAAGTAATGTCAAGTGATGCTAAGTTATACGAAGTGTATAAGCATTTCCTCGTGGTCCGTGGCATCGAGGAATGCCTCGCGAAGCACTTGCAGTCCGAGCACACGTGGGGGAAGTGGGGCGAAAGCTATGCACAGTGTACGGGCGGTGCGCTGCAGACGACACACCGGGATGACGTCACGGCGCATGCGCAGTAGCGCGCAGCTGGTGGGGGCTCGGCCGAGCCGCGGCCAGCTGCCTCTGGCCTGCAGCTCACGGACAGCGTGAGCGTTCGGCGCTAATGTGGGGAAACGGAGAAGCGCGGATGGCGTCGGCAGCACCTCTGCACGTTGCCTCGTTGATGCTGCTACCATGGAGGAAGAAAAATATAGGAGGGGGCATACCACAACGAGATTGTCGCCTACTGTGGTGGCGCAACACGTGATGAAAATGTCAGGTCACGGAGGATACGTCAGAGCGCGCGGTAGGTTTTAAAACTCCCGGTCGGTATTTTTTTTTCAATACCCATTCGAAAACATTTCAAACTCTTGAAGTAAACAAAAACAAGGGGGAAAGAAACAAAGCCAGGAAAAGTATTTTAGGGGCGAAGCTCCTTATAGCGGCACCCGTTCCGTCCCCGTCGTCGTAGTAGTAGTGTGTAACCAGTCTGAGAAAAATGAGAAAAAAAATTCCGAAGTTGTGTCCGTAGCGCGGAATCGAACCAGGGACCCCTCGCTTCCGAGCGCGCGGCGTTAGCCCACTACGCCACGAAGCTTTTTTTTTTTTTTTCTTTATTGCACTACGCCACGAAGCGGACATGGACACACGCACCACGATGGCAATAAATACCCAACATTAACAAAAGGCCGCGTTTCTAGCGCGTTTCTAACGCGTTTGTGCTAGCGCGTTACGGCCCGTGTAAGAAGCTGGTGTAAGACGCTGTGGCCTCTCCGCCTTACCTTCAACGCGTTTCGAACGCGCTGCCCAAAGCGGTGGCAAGTCAAGTTCAAGTCGAGGAGCGTTTATGAATACGGGGGGTATACTCTCTCAGCAGTCATGTGATGGCGTCGGCAAACGCGGTGCACGTTCCGGCATGTGTAAATGGCTGCGTAAGACGCTGTGGCCGCTCCCCCTTACTAGAGAGTACTGCACGTTTCTAACGCGTTTGTGCTAGCGTCCCCTTAAGCGGGAGATCCGATGATTCCCTCCAGAGCTTCGCCCACTCATCATCATTCACCCCGTGGATATGCTGTGCTTTTTTCTTCTTCCATGGCTGCTGCAATTTGTTTTTCTATCTCTCTCTCGCTCTCATTTTATCTTTCCCGCTCCTGAGTATAGTGTGTGACGCTCCGCGACGTGGTTGCTAGGCAACGCAGTGGCATACGGCACACATTACGGCCGGCTTAAACAGCTCCGCTGTTGAAACCGTACCTCCACCTAGCTGCTGCGGCCACTCGGACAGACCTCAAGCGGCAGCTGGAAAGGGGCTATGTCTTTGAGTCACCGCGTAACACAAATATTTTTTTCTTGTATATTCGAATTACAATTCGAAGTTATCATGTCTGCAGCTTGTGTGCAAGTCGTAGTTCACGAGTTCTCTGGCGAAAATTATTTTGAAAATGGAATTATTTCAATAAGGCACTAGGACCAGGTCATTGAATAAGGTCTGGGCCATTGTGTCGTCACAGACGACAAAAGACAACCATCAAGTACCTGCCATTTATTGTGAGTTGACCCAATAATAAAAAATGCAGCATGAACAAGCCAACGTACCAAGCGATTTCAGATCTTCATCTATGTCTTCTAGTCAATAAAGACTGTTTTTATGACAATATTCACAAGGAGACTGTAACTTTCTCCATTTGAATGGAGATGCTGCCTCCAGCATCTAACTGGGGTATTCAAACAAAAATTGTGTTTTCATTTTCATAACATACCAGTCGGGTAATAACCAGCTTCAAACGTTATTATGCCCCTGAGGTGGCTTCGGGTCTGAGGAGGATAAGTTGCACCCTTTATATTATTGCAAAACGTTATATATATCTTTGCCAAAAGCCCGCTCTTCTTATTCGCCAATTATTTCCTGGAATACTGTGATTTTCTTTGTGCTTTGTCTTTAGGTTGATATTGTAATGTCTATAGATAATAGCAGACGCTTCATGCGGATCCACGATCTGGATCGTGGATGGATCCTTCCATCCACGATCTCAGAGAGGCGAGGCGAATGCAAAAGAAGATTCAGCGGCGCATCGATGCGCACCAATCTCAAAAATGGAAACGATTCTGTGAGTCGTTGGATCTACGTCAGCGCTTATCACAGATATGAAGGACCGTGCGTGGACTTCGCGCATCACCGCAACAGCGTATTCCTTTCAAATCTCTCGCTTTGCATAAAGGTTGCAGAGAGATAGAGATTGCTGAAGAATTTCGTTCAAGACTTGCTGGCTTGCAGCCCCAATGTGCACTTACACGATGCGTCACTCCTGCCTCTCGGGACTCCCGTATGGATGTCAGGTTTTCGATGGAGGAGCTTGAAGCGGCCCTGGCGACTTGCAGGCGCTCTTCCTCACGGGGGCCAGACGGCGTTACCTATACGGCGTTCAGCAATCTTGGCCAGAAGGCGCAACTCATGCTGCTAAACCATTACAACGAGTCTTGGCGCTACGGTATGGTTCCACGTGAATGGAAATGCAGCTGCTTGGTACCACTTCTCAAACCAGGTAAATCACCGTTAGATTTGGCATCGTATCGGCCCATCGCTCTAGCCAGCTGCATCGGAAAAATAATGGAAAGAATGGTTTTGACGCGCTGGAATAGTACATGGAGAATTACAATGTGTACCCTGATGCTATGGCTGGCTTCCGGCTGGGCGCTCATCCATAGATAATGTCATCGATTTGGTCACATTTGTTGAACATCAAAAACGTCTGAAAATACTCACTGCGGCATTGTTCCTTGACATAAAAGGCGCCTACGATAACGTAGCACATTATGCCATTATAGCGGCTCTGATTGATGCCGGAATTGGTGGCCGCACTTTTCAGTGGCTATGTAGCTATCTGACCGACAGACATTTCTTCGTGATGACCGAGGATGGCGCCACGACTCACTACCAAACATTCCGTGGAGTACCACAAGGTGGGGGGTTGAGCCCGACACTATTCAACTTAGTGCTCGTTGGCCTAGTCAGATGCTTGCCCAACACCGTTAGAGTATCAATCTATGCTGACGATATCTGCATCTGGGCGTCTGCTGTAACACGACTGCAGGTACGAGCAAGGCTACAAAAGGCAGCTACGTTAACTTCATTGTTCTTATGAAAACAGAACTTAGAGCTGTCCTCAGAGAAATTCTGCCTTGTTCCATTCACTCGGAAGGCAATGAGGCCTTACTCTGTAAGTGTCAACGGGCAAAGAATTGCAAACGCACGGAAACACCGCTTTTTAGGGGTAATTATCGCCCACGACCTATCATGAAGCCCGCACATTTCATACCTAAAGAAAAGGTTAATGACCATAACACACCTCCTCAAATTCCTCGTTGGAAAGTCATGGGGCACATCGGTACGATCAATGCTGCAGCTTTATAATGTCTTGTTCCTCGGTTTCGAAAGATACAGCCTCCCTATGCTAGGAAATACCTGCAAAGCAAACGTGCGTGTACTCCAGGGACTACAAGCTCAAGCCCTAAGGACATGTGTCGGTCTTCCGAAGTGTGCGTCTACGGCGGCAACGATTGTCATAGCGCGAGATCACCCAATATCAACGTACTTAGCCACCGATGCGCTCAGGGCGCATATTCGGCGCGTTGCCCGACTACCTTCCCAACATCTTGCATCTTTACCTACAGAAAGGCCACACACAACTTTCAGTCGTATAATTGCTGCCAATCGTACCTCGTTGCCATCGAACTACATGCCTGCAGCAAGACCATTCTCACCGTTATGGTGCCTGCACAAACCTGACATACGCCTCACCATCCCAGGAATCACGAAGAAAGCCCACATGCCATCATTTGCCCTGAAACAGGCCACCTTGGGACTTTTACATGAGGTTCACAGTGGCTGCGTACATGTTTATGTCGATGGCTCAATCACACCTACAAGTTCAGCTGCCGCAGTGGTGATTCCAGCAAGATCCGTCAAGATACAGCTAAAGATGTCACATGTCTCATCAACGACAGCTGCTGAACTGGTAGCCCTCCGTGCGGCTCTTCATTTCATTCTGGAGGAACCACCCCATCCATGGTCAATCTTCTGTGACACCAAGGCAGCCCTCCAGAGTTTACTCTCAGTACTGCGCCATGGATCACATGAGCAGCTCGTCGCAGAGATAAGACAAGTACACCATCGCATAGTTGATGAAGGGCACAATATAATATATCAGTGGTTGCCTAGTCACTGTGGCATACATGGCAATGATCGAGCGGACGCAGCGGCCCGATCTGCCCATGATGGTGTCAACTGCGTTGCCATTCCTCTTTCTAGGGCCGACGCAGCGAAAAAACTTTCCGCGCTTGCGCGTGAGCTAACATTGATGCAGTGGAATTCATCTGATTTCAGAAGTGCAGGCCTTCATGACCTGGACCCTAATTTACAGCTCCGTGTTCCATTCAACGTTCCACGACGGGACTGCACACTTCGAGTCCGTATATGGCTTGGAGTAGCATGTTCAAATGCGTACTCCTTTCTTATAGGAATGGCCAATAGCCCACTTTGTGAATTCTGCGGTTGCAACGAAACAATCGCACACCTTCTTTGTGAGTGCCCTCGTTTCAATCCGCAGAGAGCAGCACTCTCAGTGACGATTGATCAGCTGGACAAACGCCCAATAACAGAAAAGAACATCCTTGGTAGCTGGCCTACACAAACAACGGCGCGAGCCGCCCTGAAGGCACTGCTGCGTTATTTAGAAGACACTGGACTCAGTGACAAATTGTGACTTTGCACTGTGTTACGTAGGATGGAACGTTGACACTATGCAACACGAGAACGCCTTCGCAGACTGCGTGACAGTGCCCACAGAAACGGTTCTGTTTTGTGTGTATGTGTGTGATTTTCTTTTCTTTCTTTTCTTTTTTTTTACTTTTACTTATTTTTTTCTCTCTCTCTCCTTTCGCATCCCTTAAACCTCCCCCGGTACATGGTAGCCAACCGGAGATAACCGCTGGTTAACCTCCCTGTCTTTCCTTTACCTTTTTTCTTTCTCTCTTGTCTTTCATGCGGATATCTGAGCAACCATCATCTTTCTTCCTTGCATCCACCCGTAACGTAAACTGAAGCGCTAATAACAAATAAGTGCGCGAGAATGTGTCCCTGTCAAGCCTTTCTTTCGCTTAACGTGAGCATGATAGAATTCGTCACGCAAACTTGAATCCTATCAATGCCACATTCATATGTGACAAATCGCTATAGGGAGCGCGCTAAATTTATGTTGAGCTAACGTTTCGATTTATGTTTACTGAAAAAGTATTCCTAGCCGAGTGCATACGGTTAAATAGATAGGTCAATTAAGTAATCTTACTATACTTTATTTCAACAATAATTCCGAGTGCGGTAATAAAAACTAATTGTGTTTACTGTAGAAGTTGTTACTGGCAGAAAATGTTGCACCTGCAGTACTTCATTTGTCAATAAATGTCCTCAACCTTGTGGCGGGAAAGCTGGGATTTTGTTGCATTGCAGGGGAAAAAAAAGAAACATAAATAATTTAGCAGGATTCTCATATAGTCTCTTGGAACTGTATTTACTCCACTTATTCACTCCACTATTTAGTCTTCTCCAAACAATAAATAAAATTCTATTTACTCTACTAATAACATTTAGAATTCCTTCAAGAAATTAATTAATATTCCCTTCAATTTGAATGCTTAAAAAAGCTCTCCAGGAAATGAAGTATTTACTACAATCTGAACACCTTAAAAACTATTGTGAGAGATGAAGTTAACTAAAAGTCTACCTGAATGGAGTATATTGTGCCCTCATTCGAGCATGCGCAAAGCGACGACGTGTCTACTCCCAGCTGGGCTTTTAATAAGTGTGCACCTTGCGTAGGTTTCATTCTTGGTTGAAACTCTTAATTGCTTACCGCTGTGTACACAGCAACAATAAAGCTGTGTCCCTACAACAATAAAGGAGATTAGCATCCGCCAAGGTGTCATGGTGCTTTGCCTACCATGTGGCCAAGTTCGACCATTATCGGGAATATTCTGTGATGTGGTCGAAACGCTAACGTATCACCGTTCAGCGATAGTTTCAAGTACGCGTGTTACACTGCCCTTACCTGTGCACGACTCGACGCAACTCTCGCCTATGAAGCTCTGTATTACTCTTTGTGCCTGTGCCAAGCATATAGCATAGCGGCGTGCACGTTTCTATAAGACCAGACCGGTTATTGTAGCAATTCGTTCCACTCGTATTCTATGCCAGTCATGTCATCCACCGTTCACGGCTAACTGACCCCGTTGACAATGAGGTTGGAGCGCCACTATGACCACTGACGAAGCATGAAAAACAGCGGCACTGTCACATAGTCGTTGCGTTATCCCGACCCTAATGTCACTACAGTTATCTTACCGATTCTCGATTGTGTCTGCTTGTTCATTAAAGCACAACATTCATTGTTGGGCCAGTGCCAAAGGCAGTGCACGGAGCCGATGCCGAAAACGGAGATGGTTTCGCTTTTTATTTGTTCGTATATTTCCCAGATGTCACTGGGAAGCTGCCGAGTGATTCACCAAGTGGCTAACACCAGAAAAGAAAAAAAAATAATCCTCAGAAGAGAAGAGCATTGCGTTTTCCACGCACAGAAACAGAGAAGCATAAACAAAGGAAATAACAAGAACATATTGATAATTTCATAAAGGAACGAAGCCGTAGATGTGGCAGACACAGGACAATTTCTTCCAGACGCAGTTACGTGAGCAGCAATTTGTCTGCTTCGTGCACAATCATGCCGTGTGTTTAGCGCCATCCGACAACAGGGCATGGCTGTTTCATAACAGGTGTTTCCCTGCCCTTTGACATTGGGTAGCCTCTGTCCATCATTTCACCAGTGCTACTGACCTACAATTAGTTGTTATATAAGTGCGATTCGCTCGTTCGTCTGGTTTTCTGCCACGCCTGATTTGGCACAGAAGAAAGCGTCCACGTGCTTCGTAAATGACGCCTGGTCGACGTCACTGGTTTCACGGCACGAAGCAGCAAAAACAGTTTCGTAGAAATGTCTCCTTTAGTGTTAGGATCGCCAGCGCAACCAATCAGGCCAGCGTGAAAGTCATTTCAGCATATTACCTCCTGCTACACAGCCTTGCACATTTTAGTTCGCACAGTTTGGGTGAGAAAGAGCGTAACTTACCCGATGTTCTTACGTCGTTCATATATAAAGTGAAGTATTGAAGGAAAGGTAGTCTTGAAGCTTCACATTCCGCTTGAGCTTCTATTTACCATTTGTACTTATTTCGTATATCAGACGCGCTTCCCTTGATACGGACGCGACAATTTAGGCTGATTGCCTGTGCAATTAACTGTGTGTGTGTGTGTGTGTGTGTGTGTGTGTGTGTGTGTGTGTGTGTGTGTGTGTGTGTGTGTGTGCGTGTGTGTGTGTGTGTGTGTGTGTGTGTGTGTGTGTGTGTGTGTGTGTGTGTGTGTGTGTGTGTGTGTGTGTGTGTGTGTGTGTGTGTGTGTGTGTGTGTGTGTGTGTGTGTGTGTGTGTGTGTGTGTGTGTGTGGTGTGGTGTGTGTGTGTGTGTGTGGTGTGTGTGTGTGTGTGTGTGTGTGTGTGTGTGTGTGTGTGTGTGTGTGTGTGTGTTGTGTGTGTGTGTGTGTGTGTGTGTGTGGTGTGTGTGTGTGTGTGTGTGTGTGTGTGTGTGTGTGTGTGTGTGTGTGTGTGTGTGTGTGTGTGTGTGTGTGTGGTGTGTGTGTGTGTGTGTGTGTGTGTGTGTGTGTGTGTGTGTGTGTGTGTGTGTGTGTGTGTGTGTGTGTGTGTGTGTGTGTGTGTGTGTGTGTGTGTGTGTGTGTGTGGTGTGTGTGTGTGTGTGTGTGTGTGTGTGTGTGTGTGTGTGTGTCACCCATCACCGTACCTATACGATTCCTCTATTTGTTTTGTGCATAATAAAATCAAGTGGAAGGTTGAGTTCATTTCACCATTGCCTTAATCGATTGCAGACATGTTTTCTCGCTTTCGTCAAAGCGTGAATTATTCTTGCGTGTATGAACGTTGCACTGTCCACATGTTTTGGCACATTGTGGAATAATCCAGAAGAATCCCAATAGTTGCAGAAGCGGCACAGCAATGTAAAAATACCGATTCCCTCTAGCTTAGCAACTACAACCTAAGTCTATAGAAGTTAGCATTTGTCTAATCTGATCAAGTTTCTTCATCGCGTGCTGTAAGAATATTAGGCTGCTTTGTATTTCACCCGCCATGCTTGCTTAGTGGCTATTGTGTTGGGCTGCTAAGCACAAGGTCACGGGATCAAATCCCTGCCCGGGTGCCGTAATTCGATCTGGGCGAAATGCGAAAACACCCGTGTACTTAGATTTGAGTGCACGTTAAAGAACCCCAGGCGGTCCAAAATATTCCGGAGTCCCGCACTATGGCGTTCATCATAATCAGATCGTGGTTCTGGCACGTAAAACCCCATAATTTAATTTCTTGCTTTGTATTTCAGTCTGTGTGTTCCTCCGAGAACGGTTTTCGTGGAAACAGTGCATTCGCTAGCCTTTCAAAATAGTTTTTTTTTTTTCGTAGTAATCCAGTGAAGTTATTGACTACTCTTGCGTTGGAGACATGGTTCTCACGTACCTTTATTGATATCTCAGGAAGTCATGATTGCACTTCAGCTAACGTCACCACAAGCAAATGAATCTGCGCAAAATAAGGGCCGCCATTTCTTTATCCCAATTCTAGCTCGAGTACTGCGTCATCGCGCTACACGTGAAGCTGATACAACACATACGTCACACTGATGCAAAGCCACAAGTTTATTTTGACTGGCCGCAAAACATTTATTTACATTCAGACCAAACTCCGCATACAGGATATTGACATAAAGAACGTAATTTAAATCTTATTCAACCTTATTATTCAACAAATGCGATAGTCATGTCTCTGGGATTGAAGCACCAAAATTCAACTTTTCAAAGAATGAGAAGGATATAAGCTGTCTTTCGCACATATGATTTGAATTCCGTAAGTTCATTCTGTCATGATCCGCTACACATTCTAGGCTTCGACTTGTTTCATCGTATGCTTACTGCTTCTTTCATTGAGACTTACAAGTGGGCTTATTTTTACGAGTTCATTTTAAGCTATATATTTTGCACAAGTGTACTGCTAGGTGCTACGGTCACGGTGAGAAGACTGATCCATTCTACTCCATTACATACACATTATCTCCTAACTTGTTTATAACAAATATTTGCTATTGGCTTACGATTATTACAGAGTATTGGTAGTTTGCCCAGGCTTTGCCCCGTTAGCTTTCTGAGCAATTACCTTTAACTACAAAGGCTTGCCCCATTAGAAGGCAGTACCGCATTTCCTGCTTTACTCGCAATAATACATATAAGTACCACTAGTTATAATTGAATTTTTCTCTTTTAAGGCTAATTACCAGGACATGTGTATTTACTGGTGTGAATGTTTACCTACAGGAGTTGCTTCTACTTTAGTGTCTTCACGTTTTTAACGATGCTATCATTTCAGTTTCGATAAGTAATGCCCCAGTTCAATCTTATCGCCAGATTCCGGTGAACCGGGCCAACAAAGGGCGACCAACGTACATTCTTTCACTTCTCTGTTAACATACATCTGTCTCATCTAACAAAAAACAGAGACTACAACTCTTCACAAAAATATACTGTCATATTATTTGGCGATGCGTATTCCAATCATATTGTCACCGGCTTTCGTAGAGAGAAGACTGTATGTTTTGAATATACGGTTTTATTCAATCAAGGCATGAACGTTTTGTGTGGTTGGGGCTATATAAACCTCGGTAGTGGTATTTTCTTTCCTACCTTGGTAAGCGCAGCCCTAGGTATTACTACTGGGTAGTGAAGCCAATGATATCCGATTGCTACATATTACTGTCCGTAACATTCGGTAACTCAGCTACCATCAGTCCTATCGCAGTATGATGACCCTCTTAATATAGTTCTCACCAAAAAAATGAATGTTGGCTTTGAGCATTTTTTATTACACACTGACAGACACACTGACTCCCACAGACTGGTCTTCCTCTGTTTTCTCGATGTCGATGTCATGGTTTATTGATTCGCCCACACGGCAACATCGTCCACAGCCTAGCGGGCTGTGAGCAGTACACATTGATCATAGCGACGAGGACATGCGACTGTGTCACTATGGCGTCGCTGCGCATGCACCGTTCTCGTATTTGCATCAAAACTACTGCGCAACAAGGCAGAACGGACTCCAACGAACAAAAGTTCATGACTCTTAAGAGCTGGAACTCAGAGCGAGAACAAGAAGAGGGGAGACGTCTGCACAGGTTCACAGGGCCGACGAAGCTCGGTGGAGATGGTCGAGCCCCGGGCTAAAGCTTCTTGAGTACTTTTCGTCGTTATCGTTCCTCTTTAACATTCTTTTTTATTCTATTTTCAACAGTGTCGTCTCAACGAGCAACAGGGTTACGCTTGCCAGTTAGGCTTGCCCGTTAGGCTTACCAGTTAGGCTTAGGCAGGCCTAACAAGGCCCGCCGGCCGACGCGTGTTTTGCGAACGGGAGGAGGAGCAAAGAGGAGAGGAGGGTAACAGGGCGATTGGGTAACTTCATTCGAGGAATGAATAGGGCAGAACAGCGGGACATGCCGCGTGCTCTGTCGGTTTCTTTCTCCCAGTGATTGATTCTTTTTTTTTCCTCCCCGGGGCCACACGGGGAGGGAGACGGACGCCGAGTGTCGGTGGGGGGGTGTGGGGTGTGTGCGCTGGCGTGTGCGCGCCGTTTACTTAAAAGCTCCTCTTCCAGCGCTCGCCCACGTCGGCGTCGCCGTAGATGCCGCGCTTGCCCAGGCCGAAGTTGTACCTGCGCTTCATGAAGTCTTCCAACTTGGACTTCTTGTCCCGCTTGCCGAGCCCGAAGCTGAAGCGATGCCGCTCACGCTTCTCCTGGTCGAAGGGCGCGTACTCGCGCTCCTGACCGCTCCTGCGTTTTCCCAGGCCGAATCCGTAGCGCAATGGCTCGCGGGGACCGCGCTTGTCAAGATAGCCTCCGGTCCTGGACGCAGCCGCAGCCTCGGCCATCGCATCGTCGTCCTCGTCTTCGTCGATATCCGCGTCCACTGGTGACTCGTCGGCCATCAGCAGCAATGGGGATCGCTTGCCGAGGCCGAACCCGTACAGTGGCCGTGGAGCCGCGCGTTTGTCGCTCGAGTGATGTTGCAGGGGTAGCACGCCACCGCCCCCGGTTGAAGAGACGGCGCCCATCGGCGCCTCGTCGGCGCGACAGTGCTCGCTGGCGGCGAGCAGCAGAAGCAGCCACAGGGCCAGGCTGGCGGCCAGGGCGGGTCTCAGCAACTGCAACGGGCTGCAGGCAAACCTCCTGCGTGGAGCAGCGCAAACGGCCCGAATTACACACTCGTTCGCGGCACAAGCAAACGCGTTTCCTTTTTCAATGCCTCGTGGACGTAGAGATATTAAAATGCAGTGTGCCGGGTTGTCTGGATCATGATGGCCAGAACTAATCAGCTTCTATACCTGAGGGGGTGTGAAACTGGGAGTATTGATTTTTGTTTTATTCGTAGTGATCTTCATCGGTGTGTTTAGGATCACTGTTACGAAATCGCCTATCCCAATGAACACCACATACCAGGCATGCGTTAGCTCATTCTATTCTTTGCCTGTCAATTTGCCAATTTCATCACGTTGTATAATTCTCTGTCACCCTGACGGCATTTTGCTTTCTGTGGCGCACATTCTATCGCAATTATATGCCAGTTCTACGTGTTATACGTCCTATAAAATTTCACTTCCACTTATTCTACACCAGAAATATCAACTACCTGTGTTTGCTCTCCAAGTAACAAAGGACATGGAAAAATAGTTTTCGATGGGCTTCCTGCTATACCGATATCATCGTCATAATACACGCTGAAAATATTGGAAATCGAGAAATCAAAAGATAAAATATGAGTTCACGGGACGACCGTGTATGTTTAACACAGAATTATAAGTGCTTCAGTGGATCACGCAAACTAAACATAGTCCAAATATTGAAATCTCGCGAAATAACGAGCCCTACTAAATTTGAAAAAAAAGCAACAACGTGAAGACAGTTAATTCAAGAATAAAGAATTAAATGTGCTGCCAGTCCACAACTCCCTAGAAGCCCCACAGAAAATAATATGCACCACCTCCTTCTTCAGTTCTCGCGACAGCATTGTGTGAGCGTCGGCTTTTTTCACTGAAAAAAAAAAAGTACCTGTCTCAAGGAATACATCCGGATTCGAAAAAGAGCGTTTGTGCCTTTGTAGGTCTCTGTTTTATTACATTATAAGTAACCCAGACGCTCGAGACACATCCATGCCACCGACGCCATCGTCGTGCAGTCCGTCTATAGACGGCGCATGCGCGGCTAGCTTGCGAAGAGTTAGAGGGTCTCCTGAGAGGCGGAGTGCGTTTGGCTGCAAAAACGACGAAGCGGCGTGGACACGCCATCAACACTCCGCTAAATCGGCTCGGTTGTAGAGACAGGGCAGCGTTCTGTCTTCCGCTGCAGGTATGAGCGTTACGCGCACGCGCATTATAAGCTGCGCTATCATTCTTACCGAGTTGCTGTGTGTGTACACTGATCTGAGCGGAAAAGACTCTAAACGTGAAATTAACGTTACCTAATAATTTACTACACGCTGACTAACGCCGACGGTTTAATTGTGGCTCTCATCTCACGCGCCATCGAGGTGCAATTCCTGCAACGACATCGTGCTCCTCTTCACGCTCTTCATCAGCCAGCATTGTGAGGCGCCTGGTAGCTGCCGGGGCGCTGTTTCTGCTGCGTGGTAGCAGTTTGCCTTGCGTGCTGCGTCGCGTCGACACCATTCGAGAAGTTCAAGCGCAGTGCTAAGCCTTGTTATGGCTGTCAATGCTTCGCCCTTTAGGCAAAACTGTCAGGTTTCTTTAGTAAACATTAAGAGATAGCTTTTTATTCAACTTCGTGTATGAGCAAACTGCTACAAATTTCTATATGCGCGCTCCGTATCGTATGCGTCACGCACGTTTATATTGGTTTTTATAATAGAAATGGGATATAGTATGCGTTATGGCATGTATTTGTCTACTATATGGGGTGATCATTTTTTTTTTAGATTGACGGAAATTTTCAACATTGCCTGTGGCAGATAGCATAATTCTTGGCCTTGAGCCGTATTATTCGACGAGGGGGACATTACTAGCACGAAAAATCAACACATATTCAACAAATTAACCAAAGTTCACTAAATAACTTATGAATTTATTACTTTACGGCTCATATTGAAATTTGCGTACAACAGCAGGGGAGTTTGCAAGACGTCTCCACTTGAAATGAATTTGCAGAGGTACACCAGTTTTGAGATAATATTTCCCAAAGTGTGGGAAAATCGAAATACACGGCCGTTCTAATATAGTTTTGCACTTCAATGCATAAAAGAACGTTTTTGTAAAGAAGTAAGTGGAACAACAGGGCATTTTTACGACGACTTTGATGGCGAATATCTCCAAACTGGTGCCATTCTGTAAATTCATTCCAAGTGGATACGCCTTGCAATCTCACCGGCTACGATTCGTAAATTGCCATACATGCCGTAATGTTTTAAATTACAAGTTAATTAGTGAATTTCTGTTTGTTAGTTTAAATTGTGCTGTGATTTCTTGTGCAAGTAATGTCAGCCTTTCTGAACAATCCAGCACGAGGATTAGAATTATGGTACCTGCAACAGGGGACATTGGAAAAATTGCATAGAGCTTAAGAATGATCGCTCTCCGTAGTTGAATTGCTCGTCTCGTCTGCAACTCTAAATTAATGCACGTTTCCTTTGACATTTTCCAGTGCCTTCGCTTGTTTATGGAAACGCGCATGTTTTTATATGCAGGTAATTGTGCTCTTGTCCGTTCTCCCTTTTTAACTCGTGTCCGGAACCTTTAATGTGTTCGTGCTCTTAGACCGTCACCAGCTTTTTCAGTGCTCTTCGTGCTTTAAAGTTTGCTGAGTCCTCCGACGAGTAGTAACCAGCGCAACACAAAGGCGTCAACATTTTCTACAAGTTCGTATCCTAATGATAACATAATATAAGTCTGCATGCGAAAACGGGCACTCTGTCGAAGCCATTAAGTTACATGCAATGAAGTGTGTCGAGAGGGCAGCATTATACGGCATATTGCATATTAACGAGCGACAGATCTTGACTAGAAAGTCAAGCTTTATCACATGTATAATAACTGAAACACATGCAGCAAAGCGGCAAAACGGTGCATCAGTTAAGAGCCTTTCTGCTCTGCGCAATGCCGCGCCTCCGCTACCGTCCAGCTCGGAAATCAAAGGGATGGGTGAGCCGATATTTATTAAATTGGATGAAACAACTTGTTATGACCCATAGACACATAGCACTTAAGATGGCTGTGATTTATTTAAGTTTGACAGAAAAGAGGCCCATACTATAAGCGAACATGGAGCACAAAATGTTCGGTTTCCTCCAGTTAAAAAAAGAGTTAATTAGATCAATCGCTAGCAGAAATCATCGATGGCCCCTGAGACCGTGCGTTTCTTTGGAGGGTACGCGGCCGATGTACAGGGTCGTCCACTCTTAGTACGAACACGGCGCCGCGTGGCCACGCTCCGCGGAGCGCCAGCGCACATGGCGCGGCCGCGCATCGAAGCTAAGCGGCGCAGGCGCACAGGGGCTTGGAGGCGGTGTTTCGTGTCGTCTGCTAAAGTGCGCGAGCGCGCCGTGCTTTATAGCAGACAACAGGCGGCACAAACACGGCTCGCTCGCGCGCTTTAGCAGACGACACGAAGACCCACCTCCAAGCCTCTGTGCGCTTGCGTCGCTTAGCTTCGATGCGCGGCCGCGCCATGTGCGCTGGCGCTCCACGGAGCACGGCCACGCGGCGCCGTGTTCGTACTAAGAGTGGACGACCCTGTACAAGAATGATAAACTTTGTACGAAGGCACTGATGTAATGCTTAAGTGATAACCATGCCGCAACCATAGCAGACAGCAATATTTATTTCGGCCAATAAGCGGATGTTTCCAGCGAGATGCTTAGTTTTAAGTCGCAAACAAGCTGATGGGCGCGCCTTTCTGGATGTTCTGAAACAATTCAGGTGCATGTGTGAAACGTCCTGAGGTTACCGACGATGAAGGCATTGAAGAGTGCAGAAGCTACGGTGATTATGTTTAATGAGAAAAAATCCGTTCCCTAGCAACGATGTCTTCGCGTGGCCATCCAACTGTGTTGTCGCGCACAATCTACGAAGTCGACTATAGCCTGAGTGACTAAGACGTGATGCGTTCCTTCGTGCTTGCGTGCTGATAGCGTTTATTCCCCGTACTTTTTCTCCTTGTTATCTCCGTATCGCTTTTATCCGGTAATATGGTAGCACATGCTCACATAGGTATTTCAGCAGTTCTTGAAAAAGACTACAAGTGTACTATAAAGTGTGTATACTATTAGGTGTATACAGCTTGTGGGCTTATGACCACATGCTATATAGCATGTCGACATCGGGTCGGCTAATGTATGTACACTTTCTGAAAGGTACCTATATGAAAGTCTCTGGAAAGTGTACTCCAACAGATTTGCTAGCAACTTTCACCTGCACAATCTCTATCCATTGTATGTTCGAACGGACAAGTCTAGAAGAATGCAAGGAAAGGTACTTGAAGTCGGGGACCATGCCTTGGTGTCTCAGTGACTATATGGCATTGTGCTTCTGAGCACACGGTCTATGCTTCGATGCTCTGTCACGGCGGCCGGTTTGTATGGCCATTAGATACAAAAACGCTCATATACCGTGATTTTGGATCACATTAAATAGCACCAGGGGGTAAACGTTACTCCGGAATCCTCGACTACGGCTTCCGTCACGACTCACTGTTGAGTCCGGCGAGGTGAAACCCCGCACTTCAATTGAACGTCAGCGACAGTGAGTACACCGCGGTTTATCCATTCTCCTAAGGGCAAACCAGACGAGCCTAAGAATACACTTCGTCTGCTTCTTCCTTTCGCGCCTTCTGTTTATGGCCGATGTCCAGTAAAGTTGTGCTTGCTACAAAAAGTTTACTATCACAATGGATGTAATTAAAGTCTGTTTCTTGTGCGGTATTTTATATTTTTGATTACTACCGACTACTCCGGAATTTGGCACGTTAAAGACAGGCACCTTAAATATATAAAAGGCATGTTATGCACTATTGTAACATCAATGCGGAGGAAAACAAAAAGATTGTTAAAGCTGATATTGAGCTGTTTAGAAAGCACGCCAGGCGGGTGAGCGAAGCGATGCCTAATAAGCGCTTCTTACCAACTTTCTTATCTCGTTTCCCTATCGCTGCGAAGGTTTTCGGCCTCACACAGGCAGTCTCGCGTCCTTCAAGCCAGCGCGGAAAAGATGCCTGCGCATAAGGGCTTCCTAATGAATAAGCTGTCCGATAAGCATCTTCCCGTGAATTATGCGCGATGCCGAAGCATTCATTTTACAGAACACTTGACGTGCACAAAAGCGCGTCCGTCTCAGCGTCTGGCAACCTCGAGAACGTGAAGGGCTGTGCCATCTTCAGCGCTGTAATTTAATTGAAACAGAAAATACCAAAAATCATGAGAGGTGAGTGGACCAGTGCATTGTTTTGCCGTTCGCATGCATTGACAAACGCACTCATGCATCACGTAGCTCCCTCCGCCTACGCCCAACACATCTGCGCACGCAAACACATCAATAGAGCTTTATTCCTTTGGGCGAAAAAGAAGGCGTTCTTTTGGTGAGCCGGGTAGGGGGAGGGGGGTAGGCTTAATAGCAAATTAAGGATCAGTTAACCCCTCGTTACTTGGGCCGTGCGCACTCTCATCTGCGGTTTTTATGACGCACCCAAGTGGTTCAGGTGGTCGTTTAGGCACTGTGGGCTAATTATATGATAGCCTACCCAATTTTCTTCATACCTGCTCTGCAAGAGAGTGGCCGAGCTTGCTCCACAGTCATCGTCTCAAACATTATATACACCTACGCTCTGATGGCTGGTCATGCGTGGGCGCCTACTGGAGATGAATGCGTGCGTTTTAACGAGCTGTCACCCATTGTAATGTGTCTCTGTTTCGTGATGCTAATTTGAAATTCACCTAACGCACGGTACGCGAAGGAAACGATGCGCAAGGCACGAAATGTGTTTCTATACCTACAACGCCTGCCGTACAATCTGTTTTAGTAGTTTTAACGAGTGTCTATTAATAGGCGCTATTCCTAATGAGTGAGCACTTTCACAAAATCCACTGTCTCTTATTTTTTTTAAATTTTATTAGTTCGACAATCATTCGGTCCTTCAGGCCACGGCGTTTGTTGCCATGCTCTGATACTGCTATCCTATGCAACATGTTCTGTTCCCGCGGCGGTAACCCCGTGGTTATTTACAACTGGGCACGAGAGGTCGAGAGATCGATCCCTGCCGCGGAGGCCGAACTCCTGTGCCGGCGGAATTCGAAAATACAAAAATACAACCCCAAGTGCTCAAAATTAATCCACCCCTCCCCCTCCATTGTATGCCTGATAATCATATCGTACTTTTGGCGCGTCAAACTGTGGTATCAGACCGTCATCACAGGCGCAATCGTGACGATGTCTCTCAAAGGTTGACTCATGTCCCCTGCCAATAGTTTGAACCGCGTGCACTGGTGATATTCTTTGTCCACTGTGAGCAGATATTATGAGCTCGGAAATGGTTTTTCATTGTTCGTCCGTCGGTCGTTCACTCTGTGAAGCCTTCGTCGTCTTCATGCCTCCGCTGTCTTCACTGTAACAGCGGTGCCGTCGTTGGTGCATATTGTACAGGATTGCGGCAGTTTCGCGCAAAGGTGAGATCATTGGTGCGAATGTTAAATGATTTTAAAAGCCACATAATTCTGGCAATTTTGTTTTCACTGCTATTTTCGCTAGTATTTGTTGCCCCAAAGTTTGCATCAGCGCGAGCGTAAGTGGAATATCGACGACAATTGCTGTTTAGGAAGCCCAGGGCTCCTTCGCTTAACCTATATGCCAACATAACAACGAAAATGAACTAGAAGCAACGCGAACTTCTTGGTGGAAGAACATCAGTACTAGTCTAAAGAAAAAAAAATGAAAACACTTTTTGTCAGTTATTGCTTCGTACATCCGATCAGCGTTCGTTCGCACCGCTCCTTTCTTCCTTTCTTTCTTCATCAATCGGCATCGTGAGCATTCTTCAACGCCAACTCAATCTCTCATACATTCCTCTTCTGGTCTCGAACGCCTCTCGTAATAAACGCCGCCTCTAAGACCATCTACCAAGCTTCTCCCTCCCTGCGCCCTCCCCTTCGATTTTCTTTTCTCTACCTACACCGAATGTTGTTGTTCCCGAGAAAAAAAAAAAAAAAAAAAACTCAATGTGTTTGCGAAGCGACCGCATTGCAGAGGTCGCGCCTTTCGGCGGTAACGTTGTCTTCGGAAGCCATTCTTTATGGTAGAGTTCGTTGCTTTTTCTCAAGACGCTTTTGACGCAGGAGACAAGAAAAGTGGCTTCGGGCTTCTATGTAGTGAACGAGCTCGGAAAGAAGAAACGGAAACACTTCCAAACTCGCAGTGCGAGGACACCCGAAAACACCGATGTATCGCCGCCCTCGGGAGGTGACGATCGAAAGTTAAAATTCCCTTTAGGATGCGCGAGAAGATCGTCGCCCCCCTTACCAGTGTTGTTTTAATCGCTGAGTTTCTTTGTTTTTTTTTTTTTTTTTTTTTGCTCGCTCTCCCGAGAAACAAGACCACCCAATGCCCGTGTCTACTTACTTGAACGAAATGCGATATATTGTTTATAGGCGATGTAGATTTTCCTTTTATTATAAGCGCTTGATGCGTATCCTTTATTATTTTTGCTTCGAAGAAGTGATGATTACGTTTGCTAATTTTACTTTTTACCCTCGTATAATATTAAAAATAACTAGTCTGATTATTTTCAGACTAGTTTTAGACAGAAATAACGAGTCTGAATAGCTAGTCTGATTATAGTTATTTGACTTGGTTTTGTTTGCTACGGTAGTATACTTATGCAGTCGTGTCACTGTGCCGAGGACATTTGCTATGTGCAGCTATAACGTGTAACTCTAACGGAAGAATGAACAGGGTGCTCCGTCCTAACGCTGACGCCCAAGTTGAAGCACACTACTAAATCAAACGCGCATCAGTAGCGGCAGTACCAGTGACAAAATACAGAAGTAATGTGGAAAAAGATGGCAAAAGAACCGCATATAAGCACATCACGGAATCATTAGTAGTCCCACATTTTGGCCGCTCCGTATGGGCTACATAAAGCACTTATTTTGGAAATTTCGCTCACAGTGGTTGAAATTTTCCTTCAATACGACCGGTTGTAACAGTCAACAAGCACTTAGAGATATCCAAACCATGTGGGTCACCTCGGCGGAGAGCAGATTACGACGCTTCGAAGCCTTCTCTCAGTTGTCGGCCAAATCTTCTCAAAAATGACAGCTTCCGTGACGTCATCCTGAAGTATCTCGCCCCCTCACTTAAGTTACCTCGCCTGAAAAACGCCGTAGGGGCACGTAAAAATTTCTAGCAGGAACCTCGCTGGCATCGTGCCTCGGTGGAAACCGCAGTCACTACACAGTGAGGCGTTCGAGTTCCCTTTCAAATTTATTGATGTAGAGCCTATACGTGAATGCGATTTTTTAGGCATGGTGTATTAGTGAGCACTTTACCCCTTCCCCAGTACAGGGTAGCAAACTGGCTATCTACCTTCCGATTAACCTTCCTGCCTTTCCCATCTCACGTATCTCTACCTCTCTCTCGCTTTCGGAGAGCTTCTTTATCAGCTCGTTGTTTCTATTTGCCAGGAAATTCAGGCTGTATGGATACTAGAGCACACGTTTCCGAATCCTCCTTGCTTCTTCTATATCTCTTCCTCAATTAATTTAAAGTGTCCGCGAGCAAAACCATTTGGTCGTAGGGACAGAATCCACTTCCTGCACGAAAAGGTGATTTGCATGAAAGCTGACAAAGACGATGCGCCCCTCTAAAGAAGGTCGCGCCTGAAATAACTTTCTGAGAAAGTTGCGCCGCACTAAATTTCACGGGTAAACTTTAAGCCGATAAGTACGTTGAGTTTGAGTGAAAAGAAAGCACATGCCGCTGTCGCCGATAAATCAGAACATTATGGACGTGGTCTCGGGCGGAAAACAGTAACAAAAAGCGTAGACATCTCATCAAGGAGTTGTTTACTGCCACTCGATAATCCTGTGCTTGCCGGCGCACTGTAGGCAGTGCAACTGCGGGGACGCGCACAATGCCCAGCTACACCCGACTAACCGATTTCGCGCGCTTCTTGCATAAAGAGTCATTAGTAGGGTGGCTATCCAGCATTCGAGTGGGCTCAGGAGTCGTTTCGCAATCGCCGTGCGAACCTGTTGACGTAAATGTCATCGACACTGTTCCTGTCAATGCGTGTCGTCTAGTGAGGATAGGTTTTCTTTCATCACGCAATGCCTTGGCGCAACCCTATTGTTGACAGGAACGCTTCTGCGAACAATACGGGCAGGGAACCTCGCTGTGTTTGCTTCGCTGACGTTGTGCTCCGCATTTGGCCTACCCGCAAAGGCGATCAAGTATGGACGCGAGATATCGAGCTCGAAAAATAAAACAACGGCAGGCTTTTGTGGCTACCAATCTCCCCTGCGTACTGTTAATTCTCTGGCTCGTCGTTAATGCGATTGCCGCGTCCGAGCAGAATATATATTTGCTTCTACGTCAGTGACCAGAGACTGCGAGTCTCTATCGCGGCGCGTTGGTCCAGTGTATTTATTTATTACATCTTATAATACTTAGAGTACTCATTATGGGCGTGTAGTATGTTTCGTTGTCCAACGCTTAAGTGTTGCCAGCGCATATAAATACGTATGTACACGTTTGAGAGCTCTATGTATCTCAACATTACCATATTACGTTGATAACACTTATTAAGCTGACAATGATCGTTTCCTTTCAGGTCTCCCCAAGCAAAGCGTGCTCTCTGTCGAAACGTCGAAAGGGTTGGCGAAATATTTTTTCGATAATTTTATTGGCAGCAGGAAATCAAACAGCCTACTTTATGTTAGCATATGTGCAAATATCGCACGCACTAACAAAAAGTCGGTTTAGATATAGACACCTATCCATACACATATCATACCACACAAGATAGCTCGAGGTACCAAGGCATAGCATGGAATAGCCCGACGAAGCAAGACATCACGACACAACACGGCAATAGCATGACAAAGCATAACATAACATATCATAACATAGCATAACATAAGATATAATGACTTCACATGAGCTATAGTCACTTAAATTTCTGGACCCATATTCACAAAAAAAAAAATCATTCTTACGCTATACACGGTGTCCCATATATCATTCACCATGATTGAAAAATATGCAGATACCACGTAGCGGGACGGAATCAAGGTAATGTTGTTTGCCGTCACTTGGAGGTGCTCGGATTATTTTTTTGCACACCGCCTAATTATATAATTAGTCTTGATTAATTGAATTAACTTCTCAAGTATTATATATAGATGAAAAGTGTCAATGAGAAAATTGTAGAACAACATGAAAAACCCCCGATACAGCTTTCCGTTGTTCAATTGGTGCTACATAAAAGTGTTTTTCCGAGCATGAAAGAAGCCCGCGAATACACTCAAAGTGCATCGAGTGGCTAGTCGCGCGGCAATGCAGTCAAACGAATGCAGTCATGCAATGCAGAAAGAATGCAGTCAAAAGCGACGAAGCCATGCCTCACAGTGGGAACGAGAGGATAGCGCGAACGCCGTCGAAGTCTAACGTCTTAATCAAGCTCTCGCAGAGAGAATGAGGCCTTAAAAGTAACAAGAAAAGTGTTTATCACCAGCAAAACAATGATTTAAAGAGACAACCGCCATTTGATAGCGTACAACAATTGGACGAATATTAAAATTTCATTATGTGGTTTTACGGGCCGAAACCACGATGTGATTATGAGGCTCGTTGTAGTGGAGGACTGCGAATTAATTTTAACCACATGGGGTTCTTTAACGTGCGACCAATGCGGGGTACACGGGCGTTTTTATATTTCGCCCCCATCGAAATGCGGCCGCCGGGGCCGGGATTTGATCCCACGACCTTGAGCTCAGCAGTGCAACTCCATGGCCATTGGACTACCACGGCGAGTGTGGACGGATATCAATGTAAAGGTAAGTATACAGCAGTATCAAAGGACAAAATATTTGCATGAGATTGTGTATTAGAGACTGACTTATACAAATGCTGTATGGAGAGAGCTCACATTTCCTTACCGTGCGAACCTGATGAGACAAGGATGTGGTGTTGAATACAAAAAAAAAAAAAAAAAAAAAAACGGCAAAAGCCAAGTGATCTTTAGATGAACATCAGTGAACATCAGAAATGCTTGCGGAATGCGAACGACGAGGGTAATCAGCATTTAAGATTATGCTCAAAGGTCTAGGTTATTACGTTTCTAAATTCAGTATTTACTCTGCTGTCCTATTCTCTTGACATGAGGCTACGAATGCACACTATACCTGTGTCTTATTTCTTCCATTTGTACTACCCAGTTACTACGAGTTATGGGGAGCGAACATCTGCTGTAACGAGAAAAGAATAGGTTAGGTTAGGTTAGGTAGAACCTCTGAAACGTCTACGTCTGAATAGCAGTATGACTCCAGTATATACTATTGCAACGATGCGATTAATACTTCGACAATCCTGGGTAATATATAATAGTCAGCGTACGTCGCTTGCTTTCTTTTCTTGTACAAACCAGTACTCGCGAGGGCAACTAAAATTAGATCTCGATGCCCCTAACTACCGCGGGCTTAGCTCTATAGATTGCGAATAGGTACAATCGCAGTAGTACCGCTTCCCGAATTTCGACAACGTTGTTTTGGTAATGGTATGCGCATACACTTTTATGCTGGACCATACTATTCTTCATTACGCTACAAGCTGTTTCTCAGCGGCGACAACTGTGATGCCAAAATAAAACCTACAAGCAGCGCTGTAGTCCCGTGTGCTTAGGAAGAGAGACGAAATTACGTTCATAGGGTACAGCGTGTATTCTGTGAAAGAAGTCGCTCTAGTTTTGCTTTCTGCCTCAGACGCGCGAAATCTATTCAGGTAAAACTCTATTGTTCTTATTCATGCACGTGTTGCAGAGTATCGGCGCAGTCGGCGCTAGCAAAATGCTATGAAGCACCGTTTGAAGGAAACCCTGAAGCGCCACACAAAACAGCTGCAACCAGCTCAACGACATGGACGACGATAACTGCACCACAACGACTACAAGAATGTCAACGACGCAACAAACGGTGCTGACAATCGTATGATTGTGACGACAGCTATAGGCGACGATGACGTCGGCATGATGATGACAGTGATGACGACACGACTATCGACGACGATGACAAGATCTGAAAACAAACGTGATGACCGCTCACAGGCCGCGGACATGGGATCGATTCATATATGCATGTGGACAGATACTGTTTTCTCTGCGATCAAACCGTCATGGAAAACACGACGACGAAACTTGCAAGTTCTTGCAGATGTTTTTTTTTTTTTTTGCCGAAATATGCTTAACAGTTATCACTTTAAATAAATATAGAAAAAAAAGTTGGTTCAATAGGGTACTAGCGCTTGAGATTGCCAGTGAAATTCCATACTTTCAGGCGCACTCATAAGCTTTGCAGATTAGATAAGGTATTACGCTAATTATACTGTATTAAAAACAAACTTTAAAGAAACAAAAGAGAAAGCCCAGCTGACTTATACAACAAAACTGGTTCCACAGCCCTAGTGGCAAGGAACATTGAAAGCTAGAGATTTGTGATGAATGCCTTTTTACTCCTGTAAGATGCTTGGATTATTTGTAGACTCGTAGTCTCCTTTTAGCTAATTAGAGAAAACATTTTTTCCCCACTTAGCTAATTGTACCTAGTGTTCCACATAAACTTTGCAAATATATTGTTATGAAACGGTGTTTCACGTACTGGAACCCCATTTTGTCTTTAAAAAATGTTGCACTGTGTTCCACACAACTAATATATTATGTAGAATTATGTTTTAGTTAACTAGCCACTGTTACTCAGAACACTTCTGAACGTGCACGTATACACCGCAGACAAAATTCTAATCAACTTATAAAAAAAATATCGCAGTTTCACCCGAAAGGCGAAGCATCAATTGCGATAGCAAATTAGTAGAGAGCTGTACGGAGTAACGATAGTGGTTTTATCAGCTGTATAAACTTGGACATGTAGCAGTACCAGTAACGTACAGCCCAACTGTTGTCGACGCCGTCGGCGTTTTGCCCGCGTTCGCACCGAACGCGCGCGGCGTTGGTGACTGTTGCCGGTGCCTCTGGCGGCGGCTCGGAGGTTTTCGACGAGATCAGAACGGGACACTCGTCGAGCAGCGTAGGAAGTCTTTACCACCTTCTCGCCTGAAAACGTTTTTATACAAAGACGCATTTGGTGCCGTAGCTAAACGTCGCCTCCCCTCCCTCCCTCCCGACCCGCCACGGCCTTTTGCGCGACGGAAGAAGTCGCGTTTACACTCCGCCGTGCGTTCGCTCCCCGTGAAAGCACGTTTCCTTCGCGCGCTTTCACTCGCACATACAGCATACGGCACCTAACGGCCACGGCGACGCCGACGGCAGAAATCCGCTTGGAGTGTCCATATAATTGCTATCGCAATAAAATAATTGATTCTCACACAGCTACAGATCGTGATTCAATCCCCTCTCGAAAGCACCACTTTCTCGAGGAGTTAGAGGGAAACTAAACAGAAGATTACGCCAATCTGTATTACCAGTATATGTTTCTACAATACCACAATAAACGACTCTGTTTGTGAGAGGAGCCTTAGTAAGCGAGAAAAGACGCAAAAACAAAATACACGTGCATGGTGGCGCCGTATTGACGATTCTGCACCAGGTTCGGTGTGACGTCACTAATTTTGAGGGCATCTGCTCGGGCCTAGTTAAATGTTTATCGGCAAAGATTGGCTACGTTGTATTTTAAATGAGTTTCGAGCAATTCTACGGCGCTGCGACAGGGGCTCAAACACGAAAAACATGCTTTGAAACCCGTGACGTCACGCTGACGCGCGAGCGCGGAGGTTTTGGCACAAAATTTAAAGCAATGAAACTTTGACCTTCGTGTTCTCCTTTAATAATCAACCTATAAGCGCTAAATTAACAAATATAGAGTCTTGAAATACTTATTGAACAATCTAATTTTATTCAGTGTTTAGCTTCACGGTTTCGTTAATAAAGGACACACGCGAACCAGAAAGAACTGCCCTCTGCCTTTTATCTAGCAGTTTATACGATAGTGAATGGTCGATCGTGGTCTTTGTGTATTCTAATATTGCTAGAATCACGTAATATAAATGAAGTGTGTGTTCTATAGTGTGCCTTATGACAACAGGTGCTCATGCCTGTTCAACCTGATGTGCGGTTCCATCAGTTGCTCGCAATCTAGCGCGAACGAGGTCTTTCCATAAACAAAAGAAGTGGTTTAGCCCAGCAGGAGAAAGAAATCATGCCACTGCTCCCACGACAATAAAACGGGCCCTGTCGTAAACCTAGGCTTACGCACCGGCTATACTCTTCGTCCCTTGTGCCAGAACACTGGGCTCCGAGTTCACAGCCACACAGGTGTTCGCGAGTTCGGTGTTCTATCGCAGATTTCTTTCATTTTTTTTCTTCGCACCGTGCGCAGTCGAATGTGAAGCAACTCTCGTAGAGAACGGGAACAGCACTTTTGAGCGGGTCTCGTCTTTTGCGAAAAGTTTTATGTTCGTATATTGAGAAGAGCCTAACGCTGTTACGAGCTTAGTATAGTGAAACTGTGCGTCTGGCGCCGAATTTGACAGTTGGAGTCAGACCCTTTAGTGAGGAAAGGTACGAAGTAGTAACAGCCAAACTGAACCTCGGCAATAATGTCAATTTATTAATCTACTAGAAGGTGCCGTATGACTGGTTGTCGTTGTGAGCGTACAACACAGCTCGTCGTCGAGCGAGGTGGCAAAAACTGAAGACTGCCCAGCGGTAACATATGTGCTGAAAGGGAATGGCACGGTCTCGCAAGCGTTTAACAGAAATCAGTATAACTAAATACTCTGCATTCAAGTTATAGGATCCTGTTATCATAGGCGGTAAAAGCGAGCCAAAGGCAGAGTCGTCAAAAAAGAGGAAAAGACCAGGGTCGACATTGCAACTATAAGTTCCGTTTGCTGCGATTCCCCGAATGTACTTCATTCTCCTGGTTAGAACTTTTCAAGTAGCAAGGCGAGATTGCGCAAATTGTCTGCGTTCTATAAATGGACATGCTGCGTTTGCGCAGCAGATGCCGATAGGGCAGCACACAGAGGGATAATATTTGCGACACCGGTGTGGACAGTGATCTCGCAGAATTCATATTGCCTGTCAGTGCCAGTAATTGGTTCTTACTAAAGAACCGGGACATGATGAGTGGGCATAGCGTTTATAGCTCGGAGTTTGCTGCAAAAGGGAAGAGCTTTAACTACAACAACTCTCAGTTCATTTCAGGATACCTAGGCAGGGTGAAGCCAACCCTATTAACTTGCCGGACAAAAATAAAGTTTTTACCTACCTACCTACAACGCTGCGTTCTCAGGGTCCCGAAGTTCGCAAGGTTATAAACGTCTATATTGTACGTTGTTTCCCTGTGTAAGTGTAAGGAATATTAGCTCCCAACATGACCTTCAGGCAAGTAGATACATTAGGGGGGGAAAAAGATGTAAAGAAAATTTTCCAATTTAAGCTCAGCACTTTTTACTAGTTTTTTGAAGCTCGCTAACCGTGTGCACCAACGTTGTCGTCACGCTGTTGGTGTTACGTAAAAGCAGGTAAGTTGACGGGAGGTACGTTTAAACGCAGTGAAAACCAGGCGACCATTTCATGAATAGCCAATGACTCGGTTCCAGTACGTGCCTCGGGGGAATTTTACTTTCCTGTACAGAGTTATCCTGCTCGTAAAGGTACACACCACCAACAACAGCAAAAATACACGTGTTTCTATGATCAGCCATTCCATTAATCTCAGTGATTTAATTACCAGCATGAAATCCCGTTTCATGTCAGCGCAAACTAAAAAGACGGGAAAGCATAGTCTTGCCGAAACTCCCCCGACATGAAGTTAAACGCAGTCCAGCATTTATTCAGCATCAAAGGTTTAAATACGTTTGCGTGTTGAAAGTGCAACGAAAAAAAAATGCTGTGGCTCTAAAACTGGCAAGAACTGTAGGATGATAAACAGAACAGAAGATCGTAAATGCAGATTCAGGAACCACTTTATAAATGAGATTGTACCCAGCGAACAAGTCGGTGCAATAGAGCACCGAGGTGCACTGAAGGTGTCTTAAGTGCCCTGCATAAGCGCGCTGGAACTTGTGATGGTTGGCCAAGAAATAAAAGAAGGCGATTGGTTGCACCACCACTTTAACGTTGACTGCAAATACGCAGGGAATATCTCTGTTCCACTGAACTAAATCTGCCTTGGCGGTACCCAGCCCTACATACCAGTCCTCTTCGAGAGCCTACTAAATAAAACAAAAACAAAAAAAAAAAAACGTAGAGGGGTTAATATTAAAATAAAGTAAAAATATTAGAAGGGTTAACCACTGAGATAGTTCCTATATATGCGGGATGTCATAAAAAAAACGTAAAGGAGACTAAAATGTCGTTTTGCGTGCTGCACTTCGTGCTGCCAAATTGCCTATGATATAGGGCCCATAAAACTTTCCGGATCATAACTTCGAAGGGGGGTCGTAAAAGCTACGATTTTTTTTTCTTCGCGCTTTCCTAAGTTGTAACCCTTACTGGGATCCTTTAGCGTATATTTTGAAGCGACAGTGGGAGAGCAGACTCGCGGATGACCACATTGCGTAATACAACACGTTCGCGGACACTCCCGACTGACTCATTCGAAACCCACGTGCGCTCAAGAACAAACACTGAGAATACGTGAGAGAACGGGCTCTCGTGTCGTCCGAGTTGTGGCCTCTCGTGTTTTCTGAATTATGTTACATGCTTAATTGCTGTGGTCGCTCTTTGATTCTAACGCGATAGCGTTAAGGGCGCCGTGTCGCATAAAATCCGGCGTCGGTGTCGGCGTCGGCAACGCCATCCAGATGGCGCTCGCCTCCACGCATCATCGGCAGCGGCGGATCACGCCGTGCGGGGAAATTAAAAAAAAGAGAAAAAAAAAAGAACCAGACAGCTCACCTTCGTGCATAGCATGCGCCGCCAGCATATGCAGGTAAACATTATGGTTACATACGCTGCAGTTGCCGGGAAACGTGAGAAGCAGTCAGGGATCTTTGAATGCTATCACGTTACACTCTTAAAGGCGAAGCTTAAGCGTCCTCCAAGTTTTTACTATGATTATCGCAGAAAAAAAAACTGATGCTCTGCCACTCAAACTTAGCAAAAAAAAAAAAAAACACACACACAGTCTACAGAGCTTGTTCTCGAATTTTGGTAGCATGTGCGAGCGATTCCTGCCTTATAATCGCTCTTCCTGCCTTTTTCGCCACCTGCATGCAGCTCGCATTTTCATAATCTTCTTTAGCAGGGCTTCAAAGGCATCTGTCACCACAATCCCATTGAAGCCAGTGTAGAATTCAAAATGACGCTTGGTACTCGGGGATATTGTAACATCAGCATGGTTATATTGCGTCACCACGTTACCAGCTCTCGGCAACCTGCACTTCGTGCAAACTAAATGATTTTGAGCGATCGCCATTGTGCCGGTGCCCCTGAACGACTGTCGAAAATGGCTAAGCACAAAGGGGCATGTTGACACGGACATGCTGGTTTGTCTTCTCTCCTAAGCTAGCGCTGTACTTGTCACTTACCGTGCTATACTTGCTGTGGTAGACGAGATCGGCGACTTACAAATGGACATTGACGAATTTACATCCTGTATGGCCCCATGGCCTCTTCGTGTAAAATGAGACCGTTATATTCTGGTTCATACGTCACAAATTTTAGGGAACATGCCTCGCGTCAGAAGGTTAAAAAATACGTGCTTTTTGCAGATCGAGTCAATTTTCCAACCCAAACATCTGCGGGTCGCCGACAATTCTGCGGAGCATTTAGCCTTAGGTCCCTTTTAATGTGAATGAAACTCGACACCTTTTGACCTCGCGTCATCGCTTGGTATTTATTTGCTTAATTTACGCATCGTAAGTGTTTGCCTGGTTTCGAGCTTGACCGGGCGGAATATACTATTTGTTGCTGAAATAAGTATTATTTTACCAAATAGCAGAAAGTAAAGAACGTTTCCACATTCGTTCCCTCCAACCCCCCCCCCCCCCCCCCCCTCTGTTTACTTCTCAAAGAAGCTACTTTTTCTAAAAGAAACGGCCAAAGGGTAAGAGTAGAATCTTGCTATAGAACACCAATGGCTTTATTTTGATTTTCTCTAATTGTAAGCCACTTTCACTCAATATAAAGCAGTAGACACACTGTTTGAGCGCATTTTAAGGACGTGGTGTATGTCACGCAACAAGAAGGCTTGAAGACGTTCCACCGCTGCAGATATATAATTTGATGACATGTGGAGTCAGATAACCATCGATGTTTTCAACCCCCGACGACATGTCCTTGCCCCGCTTTATTCAAAAATAGACATCGGGCAAATATATAGAACGCCCGAAAAAGAAAGAAAGAATAGTTGGTCACTGCGAGTTATAGCATTAATACAAGGCCGTTCTGGAGAGCCATGACAAGGCCAATACTCGTCCCCTGAAAAGAGAAGTTTCGCCAACAACTTCTAACTTGGTGAACTCGGTAAACTCTCCAAGGACAAGTGAATACGCCTCCAGCAGCAACATGCAGAAAGTATTTCCTTTTGTCCACATAGCTCAACTCGACGGGAAAAAAACTATTGAGAAGGACAGTGAGATGAAAAAAGTTGTGAGTATGGGGACAAGATTGGCGAACGCTTGAAAAGCAAACGCAAAAGTGAGGGACAATCTTCGTTCCCTGACCATCTGTTGTGCGAAATCGGTAAAAAAAAAAAATTGAAGGCGGCGCCGCAGTTGAATCTGAGAATGCACTCTCTGTCGCCGCCGCCACCTCTGCCACGGACAGTTTGCTTAGCGCAACACTTCAAACCCTTGGAGCTCCCAGCTTGCACTGCCAGAACGGAACTGGAGGCGCTCGTGTGGGTCGCGCTCTATAGGCGGCCCTCCTCGTTTCTATGGCGATTGAAGAACGTGTTTGTGTGGCCCTGAGGCGAATCGCCAACGTGCACCGACGTCAGCGGCGCCGGTCGTTAGCGAGTGTCCGAAACGCGCTTCCGTCGCCGCTCACATCCTCTTTTCTTATCACTTTTTTTTTGAGCCCCTGGTGCCAAGTTTCTAACTCCCCTTAGATTACATCGCGACCTTCTCAGCGGGTGTGATCGTGGCAGTCGATGCGTTCAGCGCAGCCAAACCAAACAGTTCGGTTGTGAAATCTTTACGTTTTATTTCTTTAGTTCACTTCATTCTCCTGTCTATGCTGTTCGTTCCCCTACCAGGTTGCACCACTCTTGCTAGTTTTGAAATCAAAGCTAGATCATTCATTTCTTTTCTCTAAGCCATTACTTCGTTAGCCTATTTAGCCGTTCTGGAGGCCTTAATCCGATTACGAGTGAAATTACTTTCCGGCGGAGAAGGGGTTTACGGTGCATAGAGCTTAGTGTGTAAGGGGTGGTCGATAGACGGATGTCTCCGTACTCTGCCTACAACTCATTAAATACAAGTTTGAAACAAAGCGGGCAAAGGGAGCGGCAGACAGTGCGTCGCTCATCGAAGAAATCATGTTTCATTCAGTAACATACGCCAAGAAGGTCTCCTTTCAATTAATCTGCCTTTTGTTTGAAATAGAACACTGCGCACTTTTCCCACGTTCCCGGAACACATATAGATTGTTTCGCTATGCAAAGTGACGTTTCTTGAGAGCAAGTTTCTCTTGCGGGTTGACAAGTCTTAAGTATACAACCTAATAGGCAAAACGAACTGTGACTGGCTACGTTGTGTAATTAGCGCATGCAATCTACTTTGTAAGGTCACTAGAAAACGAATTTGCTGTGTCAATTTCTTCGGTTTTAAAGTGAAGCTTTCTCTACGAACTTTGCCTAGCATGGCTGTAGCTGATGTCTTCCTGAATTGCTCACACACGGGAAAGCACGTATGCAACTAATCGGCTTATATATAATTATCTGCACTAACCATTACCGATGCGTGCCCGGCCCTGTTCTCTACCGACTTACACAGTGAAACAACGAAGAATACCGAAGTATCCTCGCTACATACAAATATACACCTACGAGCACATAACTTTTTTTTACAAAAGTGATGTTTTCTAGTCCTACTTTCCGCGTTCTTTCCGCGTTTCTCGCAAAGTGAGCTGAATCATTACTGGTACATGTAGTCCTCGGTAGAGCGAGTCACGTGGTTGGGTTCTCCGAGTCTTGCCATGTTTCCGCGAAAGCACGTAATTGGCATGCAGTAAACGCGGTGCTGGAGGTGAACAGCTTTATAGCATTTAATGCATTGGACCTCTATAATATTTTTCATGGTTATGCAACAGTGTTGACACCGACTTCAAAGGCTACTTTGCCTGCTTTCAGTTTAAAAGAATTAGTAATCTCAGCTAAAAAAAGAAAAAAATAATCAAAAAGAAAAAGTAATCTCACAGCTACAAATCACTAGGTGACGGTTTCGTCCATACCTAGAACGCTAGGTGCTCGAAACCCTCTTGCGTCATAGGAAGTGTCTTAGTTGCAACGACTAAGGATCCGAAGGACGCAAAAAGAGACATGAAGAAGGCCATCTTAAGCCTCTTCCGTTTGTTGTTGTCTTCACCGCATCAACGTTGTGGGATTTGAAAGACTTAGCAAAACTGATGCCGCGCTTCTATGTTGCATGCTTACAGGGTAATCACAAACTACAGCGTGGCGGTGCAAGACAGAACTTGGCCCATCATCCTCGTCGGTGCATTGTCAAGCTCTTGGTGATATTGAACACTATACATACTGAAGCGTCCTGAATTTAAAGCAGAGCGTAAGATATTAATAGATGAACTGAAGCGCAAGAGGACACCGCACTCAAATGTTAGTGTTATTTGTTCCCGCGGGGACAACTGAATATTTAAGAGGTGCTTCGGCTCCTCCTAAAGTTCTTCCGTGATATACGGTTGGGAAGTGATGTGTGAGCCGCATGGGTCGTCACGCAACGTATTGGTCTCTGTGTCAACTTGTTTTTGCTGCCTGGTATGGTTAGCTGGACAGCGAAGAGTTTCATACTGTATCACGTTTGATGGGAGGCGTTTAGGCGGAGCAATTGCCGGCAACTTTTGCAAGGCTAGGTACGCTTGCAGCAAGCAACACCCCTCCTCCTCCTCCTCCCGTCTTAGTTGCACTTTCAAAGTCCAGTAAAAGAGAAAACTGGACCACTTGGTATAAGCTAACCATTCGGAACTGTAGCGCAAAATGACGGAGCACTAGAGGAACACAATAGCAATCGTGTGTGTCCCATTCTTCACTTGTACTTCGTCTTTATGCGCCGCAGTCGTTCTACATTAAAACATACATGTGCATAAACCTGAAAACGTTTTGCACGTCTAGAGGCTCAAGCAATATAATGTCGCAGGGAAGCTTGCGCTCATTGCTCGTACTATTTAGTTGTGCCAAGCCGGGTGATATATACCGTAATTATGGTAGTGATGCTGCTCATACGTCATAAGGGGTACTTAACGCAATGCCGGCTTGTGTTGCATTTCACAAGCACTAAATGTCAACTATGAATTACTTCTGTGGCGGCGCAGCTATTTCTAAACCCCGAAACGTGACTTACGCTCCTAATGCAGGAAAGCAAATAAGAGCTTTTATATATGGTTTCCGTAAGTTCATAAACTCAGCGTCAACTTCCGTACGAGTAAAGCTATTTGTTAATTAGGTTTGCAAATCGACTTGAGCGCGCATATTGATATTGCGCAAGGAATTCTTCCAGAACAAACAATAAATAAATTAACGCAGCTTGTATCTAGCTACTCTTTTCTGCAAAACATATAAATTATCGGGCTGCAGACAGCACTTTCTTTCGCAACAAAAATCTCGACGTCATTCGAACAGCTGGTCTTCTAAAACGAGTATGAACGAGTTCAAAATAGTTGACGGCCCTGCTTAAAACGGCGCGCTGAGCAGCATCAAAGTAACCTGGCGTTGTTGAATGCATCAATATTTTTTACTGTACAAGAGGGTGCAAACGTTTTGTCTTTTTTGGAAGTAAAATGACAAGTTTATATCGTAATGGCTAGAAAAAAGTTAGGAGCAGGCTTTTGTTATCACAGTACTATGACAACCGGCATAGCTTATGACACAAAATTTAGCAGCTGCGTCACCACAACTTTACGTCTTCTCTGTAGTGATGTCGCTTTGTACATGGGTGTTATCGGTATTATTTTTCATGTCCTCACAGATTTATTCTATTTTCTAAAACTCTGCACACGATGTAAAAAGATGCCCGTTGCCAGTAGCTGTAATGTTTTTTTTTTCTGTAAAGTGTATTGCCCACAGCACAAAGACATTGTCTTTGTCTAAATTCAACGCAGACTGCGCGATAAATATAGAGCAGGTGACACTGCTGAGTGTTGCGTAAGAAACTGTGGCCGCAAGTTCGTAGAAAGAGGAATATAGACGTCCGCACTGAGGTCATTGTGTTGCCGCAGAAGTGCCAGGAATACGATTTACGACGCCTACAACGAGTAACAATTTACCACCCCTCCTACAGCCCGCAGTTGTCTCAGGTGAACGGCCATTACATATATTTCGTTCAATCCGTTACGTAAAAAAATTGTTGTCCAAAGGTCGGTTCACTTGTGATGATACGAAGACGACAGAGATGAACTGGCTCATTGCCCAACGTCTCACGAGCACTTCATAAAAAAGACCTTGTGCAAATGCGAAAAAAAAACCAATGCTTTAAATCACTGCAGCCATTGCTCCATAGCCTATGTGTTATATCGAAAACGTGTAACCAATAAAATATTATTCGTGCTCCACCGGCAGTTGCTTCTGCAGGAACATTTCGGGTCAGTAAGTTTAAAGAATTAGTATCAAATACAATTCTTTGTATTTACAATTTGTCCTGGTTAACCTGCTTGTTATTCCTGTATTCTTTCTCTCTCTCTCTCTCTCTTTCGTGATCTCCTTCGATATTAATTTTCGATTTTCAACAATAACATCAATTGTGCTCCACAGTTGCTATTGCGTTAGCGGCTGGCTCAGACCAGTGAACAGCGTTGATAGGGCTAGCTAATTCATTTTCATTCAGCTCTGTTTAACGTATTCCGTCCTAATTTTCCGTTCTCGGAGAGATGTACGCGGTTCTTACTTCCTCTTATCGAATAAAGCACTCGAAAGCGCAGGAAGGCGAAGGGGATGCAGGCACCCGCACAATGCAGAAGCGGAAAGCCGGCTGCACCAGCGAAAATTACCCGTAGCATTCTCCACAGAGCGTTGAACATACTCAAAGTAAGTGTTCGTTTCACAAATAAGACACAGATACTTGATTTTTCTTTCCGGTTTTGGGGAGGAAAAGGTTTAATGCGTGCACCCACCAAGGGTTCTATATGTTTGAAAGGGTTTCGGCGCATCTATTGGTGTTCCTTCAAGCTCTAAATCACTTTTCATTTTTTATGTCTCAAATGAATATATCATAACATAACGTTTCATTGCTCTTAAGGGTGGATGATTTGCATCGCAAAGAGCGGAGGCATGGCAATAAGGCGGATCTTTAAATTCAAGACGACCCTGCACCACCCGATTACA